>NC_137658.1:29447055-29522055 GCF_963422515.1 Blennius ocellaris
GAGAGAGAGAGAGAGAGGAGAGAGAGAGAGAGAGAGAGAGACAGACAGACAGAAAGAGAGACAGACAGACAGAGAGAGAGAAAGAGACAGACAGAAAGAGAGAGACAGACAGAAAGAGAGAGAGAGAGACAGACAGAGAGAGACAGATAGAGCGAGATAGACAGAGAGAGAAAGAGAGAGAGAGAGAGAGACAGAGACAGAGAGAGAGACAGAGACAGAGAGAGAGAGACAGACAGAGAGAGAGAGACAGAGACACACACAGATAGATAGATATATAATCAGCAAGCGTTTTATCTCTGCTGATTGTGATTCTTAGGAGGAAGATTTCTCAGCCACGGATGCAACATGTCGGCTTTACGATTCACCTCAACGCAACATTCAGAGCCACAGACAGAGCGAGACACAGACAGAGAGAGAGACATGGAGAGACAGACAGAGAGACATGGAGAGACAGAGAGAGAGATATGGAGAGACACAGAGAGAGACATGGAGAGACAGACAGAGAGACATGGAGAGACACAGAGAGAGAGACATGGAGAGACAGAGAGAGACATGGAGAGACAGAGAGACACAGAGAGAGAGATATGGAGAGACACAGAGAGACATGGAGAGACACAGAGAGAGAGATATGGAGAGACAGACGGCGAGAGACAGAGAGACAGATACATAACCACCAAGCGTTTATCTCTGTTGATAAAGTATTTTACCGGTTGTTTGCCGATTGTAATTCTGAGATGGAAGACTCCTCAGCCATGGAGTCCAGCATGCGAGTTTACATGATGCACCTGAACGCATCATTGACGGCAGTCAGCTATTGGAGCGCTGCAACCACGGGAAGCAGCAGAATTCGAGCTCACCAAGAGCAGCCTTGCCTTAAATGTGACAAATGTCACTTTTAAGGCAAGGGTTGGAGAAGCAGAGGTGCTAACAACAGCCCGTATCTACATGCGGAAGTAGAATCTGGCAGCATGAAGCACGTTAACTGGTAAAAATGTATATATTAGCCACAACGTGTTATAAGCCGCAGGGTTCAAAGCGTTGGAAAAAAGTTGCAGTTTATCGTCGAGAAAATATGAATAATTGCATAAAAATAACCTTCTAAAGTTTTTCCTCCTATTGAAGACAAACTCTGCTACAGAAATGTGTGAGCTTTACATCCTCAGCACAACGCAGAGGTCACATTTGATTTGAAGTATTCCTTATTTAACTTCCCCTCTGGTCACATGAAACCTTTGAGCGTCTTCATAAAGCTGCCATGACTCTCAGAATGGTTTCCCTCCGGGATGCTAGAGGATGCTGCAGTTCTGTCGATGTGCCATCACTGTCAACCTCTGGTTATCACCTGACCTTTCAGACAGCGGCTGTAACTCAGGTGTGTGCGACCGTTGGATGTTTGACTCCTGCATGATGAGTTACTTCGGTGCAGACCTTCAATGAATGAAGTTCAAAGAGGGATAAACCTTCGTACCTGCCGTCTCTGACTCCACGTTCTCTGCAGTGATTTGGGGGAAAATGGCATCTGCAGCCAGCATGCCGCTCTTCATCGCTGTGTGGGTGCCTTTGATCTTGGGGACGTTCATGAAGCCAGGGCTGCAGCCAATCAGCAGCCCTCCGGGGAAAGTCAACTTTGGGATCGACTGGAGAGGAAGAGGACAGTTCAAGGCCTTTTTTTTGGCTCGAGGTTCTGTGATCCGATGCTTCTGATTCTGTTTCAACCATATGATCCATTTTATCATTCAGCCCTTTTCTGGGAAACAACTTCCATATTTCCTCCAAAGAAGTCAGAAAACTCATGCAAACATGGAAGTACACACTAAAACTGACGTTCCATATGTCAACTCAGTCAGATTCAGAGAACTCTTTAGACGTGATCAAATATATTATTGGAGAGAGTTGAACTCATGACCCGTTTACACAAAAATACATTGTTTTTGCATTTTTTGTCTCAAAAATGTTTTGTGCCTAAACAGATGTTTTGAAAACTATTCCAGTTTCAATGCTTTTTTTTTTTTAAATCAGAGAATGTAAATAAGAGTGCTTTGAACTGTGAATGCAGAATTAATGCTCATTTTGTCTTTGATCTTCCCTAAAAGGAGTCATATGAATTTCTGTTAACTTTTAGAGTTAATGAAAAAAATAAACCCACTCAGATCATAATGACTTTGGAATGGCAGCATAAACAGATGGAATACAAAAATCAAACAAACCATTTTGCAGGATCACAAACTTTCAAATCTATGAATAAAACAAACTCACAGCAGGGTGAGCAGTTCAGCAAACATCTGTAATTATGTTTGGATTTTATCGCAGCTTTAATTGATCACTTTAATGAAAAGTCTGAAATTAACAGTCTGCAGAGGACTTTAATGATTATGAAAACTAGACTGAGCAAACTGAACAACCCCCTTGTGATTAGTAACTGGCTAATTTCATAATAAAAGGAACACTCAAGCTCTGTTTTCAAGCGACAACCGAAAACCTGTTTTATTTTGGGTAATTTCATAATAAAAGGAACACTCAAGCTCTGTTTTCAAGCGACAACCGAAAACCTGTTTTATTTTGGGTTTCCGTTTAGTCAAACAGTGCTCAGAACCAACTTTTTTGAAAACACTCGACTTAGTCTTTGTGGACTTTTCTGAAACGTGGTAGCTGGGGCCTGAAGCATTTTGTGCCGTTTTTCACTACAGTTGATTCTTCCTTTATATCTCAGATATAAAATCCTTAAATCTTGCCTTGTTTGGTGTCATTTTGTTCAGGACAACCTCATAAATTCATTTCTGAAGTATTTTCGTCAGTATGGCATACTGTATTAACACAGTGGATCTAAAAACACCATAAAGCTAAAAATTCGGATGGAAAAAAAACAGAGTTATTGACTATAAAATTCACAGACATGGTTAACGAATCACTTTGTTTACTTGTAAAGTAAATATGAACTATATTCTTCAAAGATTAATCAAAACAGGGCTGAAAAAACAGCTATATACAAGTATTTACATTGAAATAAGAAGCAATGACTCAGGCGTTTTTTGTAAAAAATTTTTACAAAAGGTCACACATACAATATCAAGTGACTATTACTATTTGTGCCACTCAGAAAAACAGTTTCTATCTAACACCACACAGAGGGGCACATCACAGGCCTGGCACTTCCATGGGGTGTCTTTTCTGTTGTTGTGTACCTGCAGGCAATGTTTACATTTTAGCCTCCCTTTGGCTGTTGTGGTGGAGCCTGGAATGATGGGGACAGGGATGTGGCCAGCTCTCCTGCTCTGGGGGACACCTGCTACATCTGTGTCACAAAGCTGACAGAGCAGCTCCACCAGGAAGTTTTTATAGGACATTGGCTGCCCCTCCTTCACTGTAGAACTTTCCAGTAATTATTATTTTCATACTATCTTTTGGACATATTATTTAAGAATTAATGGTAATTTGTTCAAATTTATATTATCTGTAATATTCCCTGTGAAGGGGCCCGCATGCTTTTATTGTGAAGCGTAGGATTTTCAGTTTACGTTATTTCCGGTTCGGCAGCTACGGTTTGTTTACCCGCGAGAGAGCGCGATCGTTGTCAGGACTGAGACGCCTTGTCGGTGAGTAACTGTACGAGTAGAATGCTGTGTTTGAGATTTAAGTTCAGAAGTAATTCTTAGGTTGTGTTTGACTTTCAGGTTTACAACCTGCTTCATAGACAATCTTCCGTTGAGAGCGACAGCCGCCACAATAGAAGCACAGTGAGAGTAACTGCTGCAGGCAGGCTGATGAGTGGATGCTGAAAATACAAATATGTGCTCAATAAAAACTGGAAGACAATCTGGACAGTTGTAAACCGCCGGTGGAGCCGTGTAACGGAGTATACGAGCCCCAGGCGGAGTGAGAAAGCCAGCCACGAGACCGGAGACTCGGAGGTGGAGCTCACGGATGAAGAGGCGAGTCATTTAATCAATTAATTAAAAACAAGACTTTCTGAATCGAGTCTTTGAAAGATTCTTTTGGATTTCTGAGGAAGATATTCAAATAAATTAAAATGGCTGATAACAAATCAGACTTGGAAAGCCTGAAGCGTAGTCGTGCAAACACTCAAAGGTGCTTCACGACACGAATTAACCGCCTTGTTGTCAGTGTTGGGCGTTTAAGAGAAAGTGATCTTTCTGAAGAATTAATAAGAGTGAGAAAAGATTATAACGAATTCCTTGATGCTAGTAATGATTACATTGACGCACTCAGAGAGATTGACCCAGAAGGAAAAGACAGTGAGACACGAGACGCTCTATCAAGGAGAGATGAGAGCGAGAAGAAGTTCTGTGAGGTCGAGCATGACATTTTAGGAGAGCTTTGGTCAAAATATGCAGCTCCGGACATAGATGTTCTTGTTTCACAGTTCAGGACGGCCTTCGTGCGTGCTGAGGCACTCGGGAAAGACACAGTAGTGCCACGGGCGCTGCATGGAGTTGAGAGTGGTAAATTGGATAGAAAACTCCATGCGCTCAGAAACGCTTTGTATGCATGGAGAGATTATCGGCCATATGGAAAAGAAAAATGGGATCTCCTTTCATCGTTGAGAGAAGAGAAGGAGCAACTGATGGATGATTGGACTTGTAAATACGAGACAGAGCGCATGGAGGAAAGCAGTAAAGAGCAGGAAGAGATTGAGAGTAGCTATGCTAACCAGAAGAGAGCTGTGGGCGACACCAGCGCTGATGGCGACAGTGACGGCAGCACAGAAGCTGGCGACGTCACTACTACTCAGACAGCTGCCCTTGTAATTGCATCTCCACCTGTTCACACTCAGCCTGCTGTGGTTAACTCACTCACTGATGAGCAGAAACCTGTGCGCACTCAACTGTTGACTCCCACTGACAGAGCTAGTATGGTCACCAGTATTTCTCAAGCTGCTACTATCAGTAATCAACCTAGTAGCAACTGTGTAGCTCCAGCCATGTTTAGTGCTCCTCAACAGACGTTTCATCCCACCCAGCAGTCACAGCAACTTAGTGGTAGTCTTAACGTCGACCTGCCACACCTGCGTAATGCCCATACAGCTCCACCTGCTCAACCCAGCATGGGCCAAGACAGTAGCTGGCCACACAGCAGCTTTGGTGCGTATGCCGGTGGGGACGATGGCCATCAATGGGCACGGCCTAAAATAAGACTCACACCAATAAGCTTGCCAAAGTTTTCTGGGGAAAGAAGAGACTACTGGGGCTGGAAGACTGAATGGGAGAGTTTACAAGCACAGGCGGAAACTAGAGGTTCACGTGAATGTAAGAAGCTACATTTGCTTGACAGTATCGGTGAATCTGTAAAAACTGATCTCAGGCTGTTGCGGTGCAGGAATGCAGACGACATCTTCAGGGAATTGGAGGACCGTTATGGTGATAAAGCACAAACGGCTGAAGAAATTGTGCTTGAGTTACAGTCTCGTAAAGAGCCACCAGCCAAGAGAGACTTTGGAGCTGATCCTAGCGGTGAAGAGGGCAGCATTGGACCTTACGGACCTTGGCTGCGTGGATGCCTTACAGAACCAGTTGGTGATTAGGTCATTAGAGTGCAAACTCCCTGATATGATGAAGAGAGAGTGGTTAACGCATGTCAGGGACCCAAGTAACAATGTCCTCCCAGAAAACCGGTTCAACAGGCTTCTGCTGTTCCTCGAAAGCCAAAAGTCACTGCTTGTGAGGTTGGAACAGTTGTTCACCACCAAGTCACAGTCTGCAAATGCTCCTGAGAGACCAAGCTGGGAGAAGCCAGCTAGAAGAAGGGATGAAAGGCGGTCATTCACCAAAACTACTGCGACTGAGGTCAGGGCGGACTCCAAACAGTTCCCATGTTCTATGTGTGGTGATGAAGGACATGGAGGGAAACTGTTTGGGTGTAAGACTTTCATGAATGCTAGTCTTATGGAAAAAAGGGCTCAAGTAAAGAAAGCTAAAGCGTGTGCGAAATGTCTGGATGTCCACGGGGTCGCCGGCACCTGCACCACGAGGTTCATCTGTCGCAGGGAAGGGTGTGGGAAAAACAACGCTCCAGCAGACCACCATTACTTCCTCTGCCCTAATGCACAAAAGAAGAGGGATGACAAGAAAGAGGAAAAGAAAGGGCCATGCGGTCCCACGGAGGAGCAAGAAGCCATGTTCGCTGATTTAGGACTGACTCCTCACCAACTAGAAGCTGTCCGCAGAGCTTGCACAAACAAGGCAACATCTGTTTCAGCCAACAAGAGTCTGCCAGGGCAGAGCAGATTGAAGGAGCATCCAGTTCTCATGATGCTTGTACCTGTCACAACAAAGAGAGGTGACAGCCTTGGAGCATTAGTTGATCTTGCCTCCGACACTAATTATATTACCCATCGAGCTGCGGAGAAGCTCGGATTAACTGGTGAACCAATCTCACTTGTCGTGTATGGTGTTGGTGCAATGAAGGTGAAGATTGATACGAGGAGGTATCGTGTGACGATAAAAGTGTGGACCCCACGGGGAACCTTAAGGCTCCATGAGATGATCTGCTACCGGATGGAAACTATCGCCAGTGTGGATCGGGTCGTGTCATCAGAGAGGTTGGAGCAGGTTTTTCCAGAAGTCCAGGCGGGAGAACTGGCCCGCCCAGAGAGAATAGATCTGCTAATCAGCACTCGAGAAGGCAGACTAGCTCCACAAAGACTGCAAAGAGCTGGTGATCTGGTGCTGTGGGATGGTCCTCTGGGCAAAACGGTGAGTGGTGTTCATCCAGATCTCTTTGAAGGAGTGGAGGTGACCACGTGGCACTCGAAGACGCACTTTGCAAACTGCATGAAGACTGTAGCTGTCAAAGTGGAGGAGCACCTCATGGGAGTGGCAGGAAGTCACATGACGCGAGAGGGCAGCATGGAGACCCGAACGACAGCGGCCTGCAACAAAGAGATACTGGAGTGGCTAAAGTGGGACAGCATTGGAGCCGCTTGTGACCCCGCCTGCGGAAGTTGTCGCTGCGGTAAGTGCTCACCCGGGGGAAAGGAGATGTCCCTGGCTGATGAGAGAGAGCTAGAGGTCATTAGAGCAGGCCTGACTTTTCGTGAGAGTGATGCCCACAGCGACAAGTCACATTGGGATGTGAAGTACCCCTGGAAGGAAGACCCAGCCTCACTTCCTAACAACCGTAAGGCTGTGGAAGCGACTTTCCTTAAGACGGAGAAAAGGCTCATAAAAGACCCCTTGTGGAAGGAAGCCTACAAGAGGCAGGTTCACGAGATGGTGGGAAGAGGAGCAGCTGTTAAGCTCACCAAGGACGTGATGGACGACTGGAAGGGTGCCATATGGTGGGTGAGTCACCTAACTGCGCAAAACCCTCATTCAGTGACGACGCCTGTACGCCTAGTCTGGAACAGCAGTCAGGAGTACAGAGGGGTGAGCATGAACAGTATTTTATTCAAAGGCCCAGACATACTCAATCCCATCAGGGCGGTGCTTCTCAGGTTCCGGGGAGGAGAACACGCAGCTATTGGAGACATCACCAAAATGTACAATTCAGTGTGGCTGGAAGAACAAGAAATTCACGTGCACCATTTCCTGTGGAGAGATTCATCGGCTGATGAGATTGAAGACTATGCTGTTGTTAGAGTGAACATGGGGGACAAACCCGCTGGGTGTATTGCACAGGTAGCCATGAGAGAGACTGCCAAGCTGCCCCAGTTCGCTGACTTGAATGAGGTGAGAAGAGTCATTGAAGAAGACTCATATGTTGATGACCTGCTCACATCCCACAATGATCTCGACGAGATCCTTGAGGGAGTAGAGATGGTGTTGAAAGAAGGAGGCTTCTACCTCAAGCCCTGGGTCCAGCCAGGTGACAGTGGGAGGAAGGTGGAGGTCAAGTCCGAGACAGTGACTCTGGTGTTGCCTAACCAGCTAAGCGAGGGAGATAAAGCTCTGGGGCTTGGCTACCTTGTTCAGGAGGATAGACTCTTTGTGATGGCCTCTATCAACTTCTCCAGAAGGAAGAAGAAAATGCGGACAGAGATCGACCTCACTGAAGATGAGGTGGAGGCGGAGACACCAGACCCACTGACTCGTCGTGTCCTACTCAGCCAGATCGCTGGGTTGTATGACCCAATTGGCCTGGCGTCGCCTCTGAAACAGAAAGGAGTGATCCTTGTGAGGAGAGCCTTCCAGGAGGCCGGCAAGCTCACAAAGGACACCTGGGATAAGCCGCTTTCGGACGAGTTACGAGGGAAGGCAGTTGAGCTGTTCAAAGAGTACGCTCGGCTCAGTAGCATCAGGTTCCACCGAAGCCTCACTCCCCCCAACTGGAGGGGGAAGCCCTGGGGAATCACGTTTTCTGATGGGAGCTGTGAGTCCTATGGTGCCGTACTGTACCTGCGCTGGGAGGCATCAGATGGTGTGGTGGTTCGGCTGGTGGAATCAAAGGCTAAGTTAACTCCCCTCGACCAGAAAGGTGACGCGGTCAAGGCCGAGATCTGCGGTGCGGTCTTTGCTACACGCCTAAAAGGGTACGTGATGAAACATGGGAGGATGGATTTAGAAAGGCGGTATCACTTCATCGACAGCCAAACAGTGCTCGGGGCTATCCAAAGAGAGAGCTACGGATTCCAAACGTTCTTCGCGAATCGAGTTGGGGAGATCCGGAAGGCAGGGCCCGTGACTGACTGGTGGTGGATCCCAGGTGAAGTTAACGTTGCAGATCTGGTCACAAGGGGGTCCTCTCCTGAGCAGCTGAACGAGGGCTCTGTGTGGCAGAAAGGCCCTGGGTTCTTGTCTGGTCCAGTGGAGGACTGGCCCATGAAGTCTGCATCAGAAGTGGCAGCTGATGCTAGGGAAATGGTGAGCAAGCTCCAGAGAAAGGCCTTTTCAGCAGCCCTCACCAGGACTCAAGCAAAGAAATCGTTGAGCCTCAGCGGACCCGGTTGTGAAGTTACAGAGGGCACAAATGATGGTAACAAGACGCCACAACTGGCCTCAGCTGAGCCGAGAGAAGCAGAGACATTGTGGGGAGCCTCGCTCGTAAACCTTGTCGATCCTACGAGGTTCAGTTCTCTAATGAAGCTCTGTGGTGTAGTTGCTTACGTCCGAAGGACTGTGAAGATTTGGCTATCGTGTATTGGAAGGAGTTCTATACAAGCAAAGTGGGAGGCAGTACTGACAGTGCATGAGCTCGAAACTGCTTTCCAGGACCTGTGCCTGGCTGCCCAGAAAGGAGTCGTGTTTCCTGAAACGACACTGAACAGGCTTGTCGTCAGCAGAGATAAAGCATCAGGGCTCCTGCGGTGCCGTGGTAGAGTTCAGACTATCACTCAGGGAGAAGTTGGCGTACCCCTAGTGCCCTACAAAGCATGGATCAGTACTCTTCTTACACGAGAGGCCCACGAAGCCAACCATGAAGGCGTTGCCGGCACTCTCCTCCGGGTGAGATCGAAAGCATGGGTGGTGCAGGGGCCAAGGGTCGCACGAAATGTCATTGACTCATGTATGCACTGTCGGAGAACCAAGGTAAAGGTGTGTAGCCAGGTGATGAGCGAGCTTCCCCTCGAACGAACCGAACCAGCGGCACCCTTTGAGTTCACGACACTTGATCTCTTCGGCCCGTACGTCGTTAAGGATGCTGTAAGAAGGAGAGTGAAGATGAAAGTTTGGGGCGTGGTGTTTAGTTGTATGGCATCAAGAGCAGTGCACGCAGATGTTGTGGAAGATCTCTCGACGGAAGGGTTCTTGAAAGTATACCAGCGCTTCACAGCTCTAAGAGGTCACCCGAGAAAACTCTGGTCGGATCAAGGTACCAATTTCGTGGGTGCTAGGCCAGTATTACAGGAGCTTTATGATTTTCTTGGTGGAATCGACAGAGATCGAGTCCAGGAAAAGGCCACAGCTTCAGGAACGGACTGGACTTGGGTGTTTCATCCAGCGGACTCACCCCATCGGAACGGGGCTGCGGAGGCAGCAGCCCGTGTACTCAAGAGAGCATTAAGCAGCGTTGGCGATCAAGAAAACCTGACGATACTGGAGTTCCAGACCCTCCTCTACCTGGCTGCCAACCTGTCAAACGAGAGGCCGATTGGAGCCAGGATGCAATTACAGGATGAAGTAGTGGAAGTCATCACTCCAAATACCCTTCTGCTTGGTCGCACAGGACCCAGTGGAGACACCAGAGGGTTTGAGTATCCAACTTACCCTGTTGTCCGCCTGAGAGCAATCCAGATCGAGGTCGACAAGTTCTGGAGAAGATGGAATCAGTTGGCTGGTCCGGGCCCCTTCATTCGGCAGAAGTAGCACACACCTGTAAGGAATGTTGCAGTGGGGGACTTGGTGTGGCTAGCTGATCAGAACGCACTGAGGGGTCGGTTCAGACTGGGACGAGTGGTGGAAGCATGTCCTGGCTCAAAGGGCGTAGTACGGGATGTGAAAGTCAAGACGTGCCAGAGCTGCCCAGTTTCTGGCGGTCAGCCCAGGAGAAGCCGAAGTGCAGAGAACTACCCATCCACCATCCTCCACAGGGATGTTAGGAGGCTGGTGGTTCTGCTACCTGTGGAGGAACAAGTGTAAGGTCCCCGCCACGTGGTGTGTTTCGGTTTTGGATCCCCGCCACGTGGTGTGTTTCGGTTCAGGATAAAGACTTCCCCTCCACCATCCTCCATGTGAACGCGAGGAGGTTGGTGGGGTGTTTCGGTTACGGATGTGGAGATGCCCAAAGACAATGTGTGTTGTGGACTGACATCAGACTTACTTGGGACTTATTGTGATATTCTTGTTTCAAAGTGTACTTCTTATTTGAAAGTGGAATGATGTATGCCAAGTAGTTGAGTAAATTACTTAGTGGAGGTTGTTTGTACCAGTTATTGTGGTCTACTTGGATTCCAGAATCAGTAGACCAAGTGGGAGGTGTAGAACTTTCCAGTAATTATTATTTTCATACTATCTTTTGGACATATTATTTAAGAATTAATGGTAATTTGTTCAAATTTATATTATCTGTAATATTCCCTGTGAAGGGGCCCGCGTGCTTTTATTGTGAAGCGTAGGATTTTCAGTTTACGTTATTTCCGGTTCGGCAGCTACGGTTTGTTTACCCGCGAGAGAGCGCGATCGTTGTCAGGACTGAGACGCCTTGTCGGTGAGTAACTGTACGAGTAGAATGCTGTGTTTGAGATTTAAGTTCAGAAGTAATTCTTAGGTTGTGTTTGACTTTCAGGTTTACAACCTGCTTCATAGACAATCTTCCGTTGAGAGCGACAGCCGCCACAATAGAAGCACAGTGAGAGTAACTGCTGCAGGCAGGCTGATGAGTGGATGCTGAAAATACAAATGTGTGCTCAATAAAAACTGGAAGACAAGCCGAGTTGTTTCCGCCGTACTTCCTGACAAGCCCTTCCAGAGGGGAGTTCATCCAGTTGAGGAGAGGACTTGATGAAAATCTGGACATTCACGCTGCACAACTCTCGATGAAGAATGTAAGCATTCGTTGTTGCAATGTCGAGGAAGTGGAGCAAAACAGTCTTGTACCACCGGGCAGTTTTGCGATGAGCTGAGTAGTACTGCAGCAGCTGGTCTGATAAATCAACCCCACCCATGTGTTTGTTGTATTCTGTTATTGGTTTGGGGCAGGGGATGTTTCTCACCGTCCAGTGTCCATCTCTGTCCTTCACTCTCCTCCGTGCAGTCTGTTGTACCACTGCAGGATGAATGGCGGAGCACACAGCCACCTCCCGAGTGTCCATCCACTTTACAAACACCAGCTGCCTCACGGATCCACCTCAGAGATCCTCTCTCACTTTTTTTGGTGAGCGCATTTTCCTTGCCTCTGGGGCAGCCTTTCCGGTTCTCCCTGTACGTCCCACATGCTCCAAACTTAATTTTCTCCAGTTCTATGAACAGTTTGGGACTTGTATAAAAATTGTCCACGTAGATGTGGTACCCAGTGCCAAGAAAGGATGGCTGCACAAGGTTCATCACCACATCATACGACAACCCATGTTCACTGGAGGTTGTTCTCTTCCCAGTGTAAAGGTCGAACCTGATGGTGTAACCAGTGGATGACTCAGCCAAAACAAAGAGTTTCAGTCCCCATTTAGTTGGCTTATCTTTCATGTATTGAGTCATGCCAGTTTTGGCTTTTGTTGCCACCATCCTTTCATCCACTGCCAGCTC
Source organism: Blennius ocellaris (assembly GCF_963422515.1). Taxonomy (NCBI): domain Eukaryota; kingdom Metazoa; phylum Chordata; class Actinopteri; order Blenniiformes; family Blenniidae; genus Blennius; species Blennius ocellaris. Next base: position 29,459,190 of record NC_137658.1, read on the forward strand.
CCTCTTTGGATGGTAGTAAGCTTGGCAGGCAGTGCGGATGTCATCATAAAGCGGCTTGACTCTAAAAAGTTTGTCATGTGCTGGTGTTCCTTTTTCCTGTCATTTTCCACGTCCTCTTCAGGATCACTCAGGTGGATATTCCAAAGAATGGACAAGAATCTGTCTCTGGGCATGACTTTAGGGGGAAGAGGCGCAAACAGAATGTGGTTATGTTTCCAGAAGTCTTTTATACTAGGAAGAGACACCAGCGACATGTAGAGCAGGAGTCCACAGAACTTCTGCAAATCCTCTGGTTCTATGTCGGTCCATGCAAATTTCTTTCCAGCCTCTTTGTTTTTTACAGCATTTTTATTGGTATTTCTGCAGATAGCTTTCACTGAATCAGTGGCAAAAAACAAGAGGAAAAGGTCCTTTGGTGTATGGGTGGAGTGAGTGTCCAACTGGACTCCTGGTGTTCTCCTGGGTTAAAATCTGCTCACCTCAGGACCAGAGTCAACATCCCTCTCAGTCTTCCATGCATCAGAGCAGCGTGGCTGCTCCGTCGTCTCTGACCTGCTGCCTTCTCTTGGAGATCTGGATCGTGTGGACCTGCTGCGCTGCGTTGAGCTGCGCTGCGTCGAGTTGCGCTGAACTGCACGGTGCTGCAAAGCGGGGCGCTGCGTTGCGCTCCTCCAAGGATCCTCTCTCTCCTCCTCTGTTCCCGCTTGTCCATCTCTCCCCTCTTCCAAAATGAAGCTGGGGTCATCAATATCATCATCGGAGTCAGTATCAAACTCACTGTCTGACTCGATGTGATCTTCTCCTTCTTGTTCATACAAAAGACGGAGCGCCTGATCCACGTTCATAAGGCGCCTCATTGTCTTGATCGGAACAAAAAAGTCCACACGAAACTAAAAAACACTCCACTCTAATCTCACTCACTCCAGAGTATTTACACGGCTAAATCACGGTAATAATAGCTATTTTTCTGATGTAAATCGTAACTCGCTCTCGCTCGCTCCGTCTCTCTCTCTCGCCGCTGCTCGCTATGCAAACTTTTTCACAGGTGAGCGATTTGAAATGCAACCGCCACCTGTGAAAACTTTTGATTGGACATGGGCTCTTCTTCTCAACCAATGACTGAAAGGTGTACTGTTATATTCTGACCATTTAAAAAAAAAATCTCTGCTCCTTTCACTTCATTTTGGAAGCGCTCTTGGTGCACCTTACTCACCCTAAAATGACGCGGAAAAACACGGACACAGTTTTCCTCATATCTCTATCAACATAATTTGAAAACAATTTTGTAGTTTTACATCTCCACTTTCAACATGGATTGAAAGACTGGACCAGATGACGCTGCACTGTGACGTCACTGCCTTTTATTACGCTCATGTGATTTTGTCAACTGAATTTGATCGTTGGCGGGTTTTCTCAAGGAAACCCTGAGATTCTACTGGCTCCTCCCACCTGAAGCTCCTAGAAATCCTTTGAGATCACTTGCGTTATGAGAGTCTTCCAGCACAGATGATTTTTTTTTTTTGCACTGCATTAATTACCCATACCAGGGAGCATTTCATGCACAGCATTCAGGGGTTTATTTTTGTAAAATGGTAGTTTTCTTTTTAATAATGATAAACCAAGTCTGTAGAGTGGATATTAAAGTACGTGTGTGTGGTAATTTTAGTAGTTTCTTATTATATAAACTTTACATAAATGTGTAAACATTGCTCCCACTTGAACTGCTACCTTATCGTGGTGGGGGAGGTTGAGCACCCAAATGATCCTCGGAGCTATGTGGTCGGGAGGTTTTATGCCCCCCAGTAGGGTCTCCCAAGACAAACAGGTCCTCAGTCATGGGTCAGACTAAAAGCAGTTCAAAACACCCCATGGATAAACAAAAGAGAGGAGAGACGTCGCTCGGTAAGGCGCAGCTGGGGCCCCACCCTGGAGCCATACCTGGGGTTGGAGCTCGTTTGTGATCGCCTGGTGGCCGGGCTCTAGCCCGCGGGATCCAGCCATGCTTAGCCCAAAGGGATAATGTGGGCCCCTCCTCCTCGTCCTCCTGTGATCCCACCACCCACAGAGGCTACCGTAGGAGCCTCAGCTTGTGGGGGAGGTTGAGAGATACCATCTAGCTATAGTCATGCTCACCTCCACTCACAGCTTGGACTCTGGAACCCAGCTCCTCGCCCGGGGCTGGATACTCCACTTCTCTGGAGTTGCCCGCGGTGTAAGGCGTCGGGCTGGAGTGGGCTAGCTTATTGCCCCGCAGCTTAGCCGCCAAGTGTTGGAGTTCACCCCGGTGAACGAGAGGGTTGCGTCCCTACGCTTTCAGGTAAGGGACAGGTCTCTGACAGTTGACTCGGCCTATGGACCAAACAGCAGTTCAGAGTACCCAACCTTCTTGGAGTCCCTGGGAGGGGTGCTGGATAGTGCTCCAACTGGGGACTCCATTGTTCTACAACGCCCACGTGGGAAATGACAGTGAGACCTGGAAGGGGGTGATTGGGAGGAACGGCCTCCCCGATCTGAACCCAAGCGGTGTTCCATTACTTCTGTGCCAGTCACAGCTTGTCCATAACGAACACCATGTTGGAGCACAGGGGTGTCCATAAGTGCACGTGGCACCAGGACACCCTAGGCCGGAGGTCAATGATAGACTTTGTGGTCGTGTCATCTGATCTCCGGCCGCGTGTCTTGGACACTCAGGTAAAGAGAGGGGCAGAGCTGTCAACTGATCACCACCTGGTGGTGAGTTGGATGTGCTGGACTGGGAGGAGGCCGGGTAGACTCGGCAGGCCCAAACGTGTTATGAGGGCCTGCTGGGAACGCCTGGCCGAGCCCTCCGTCCGCGCAGTTTTCAACTCCCATCTCCGGGAGAGCTTCTCACAGATCCCGAGTGAGGCTGGAGACATTGAGTCCGAGTGGACCATGTTCTCCACTTCCATTGTTGAAACTGCTGCTCAGAGCTGTGGCCACAGGGTCTCTGGTACCTGTCATGGCGGCAATCCCCGAACCTGGCGGTAGAAACCGGAAGTAAGGGATGCCGTCAAGCTGAAGGAGTCCTATTGGGCATTGTTTGCTCATAGGGCTTCCGAGGCAGCTGACAGGTACCGGCAGGCCAAGTGAACTGCAGCCCGGGCTGTGGTGGAGGCAAAAACTCGGGTCTGGGAGGAGTTCAGAGAGGCCATGGAGGAAGACTATCGATCAGCCCTGAGGAAATTCTGGCAAACCGTCCGGCGCCTTAGGCGGGGGAAGCAGTTCTCCACCAACACTGTTTACAGTGGATGTGGGGAGCTGTTGACCTCAACTGGGGATGCCGTCAGGCAGAAGGAATACTTCGAGGACCTCCTCAATCCCACCACCACACCACGTCTTCCATTGAGGAAGCAGAGGCTGAGTTCTCAGAGGTGGACTCGTCCATTACCCAAGCTGAAGTCACCGAGGTTGTTGCGAAGCTCCTCGGTGGCAAGGCACCGGGAGTGGATGAGATTCGCCCAGAGTTCCTTTAGTCTCTGGATGTGCAGGGACTGTCGTGGCTGACTCATCTCTGCAACATCGCGTGGCGGGCGGGGACAGTACCTCTGGACTGGCAGACCGGGGTGGTGGTCCCTCTCTTCAAGAAGGGGAATCGGAGGGTGTGTTCCAACTACAGAGGGATCACACTCCTCAGCCTCCCCGGGAAAGTCTATTCCAGGGTACTGGAGAGGAGGATCCAGCCGTTAGTCGAACCTCGGATCCAAGAGGAACAATGCGGTTTTCGTCCTGGTCATGGAACACTGGACCAGTTCTATACTCACCACCAGATGCTCGAGGGTTCATGGGGGTTCACCCAACCAGTCCACATGTGTTTTGTGGATCTGGAGAAGGCATTTGACAACTTCCCTTGGGAAGTCCTGTGGGGGGTGCTCCGGGAGTATGGAGTCCGGGGCCCTTTGTTAAGGGCTGTCCGGTCCTTGTATGCCTGGAGCAGGAGTTTGGTTCACATTGCCGGCAGTAAGTCGGACCTGTTCCTAGTGCACGTTGGCCTCTGGCAGGGGTGTCCTTTATCACCGATTCTGTTCATCACTTACATGGACAGAATCTCTAGGCACAGCCGGGGGCCGGAGGGGGTCCGGTTTGGGGACCACAGGATCTCATCTCTGCTTTTTGCAGATGATGTGGTTCTGTTGGCTCCATCGAACCTGGATCTCCAGCGTGCACTGACGCGGTTCGCAGCCGAGTGTGAAGCAGCTGGGATGAAGATCAGCCCCTCTACATCCGAGGCCATGGTTCTCGACCGGAAAAAGGTGTCTTGCTCCCTCCAGGTCGGTGGAGTGCCCTTGTCCCAAGTGGAGGAGTTCAAGTATCTTGGGGTCTTGTTCACGAGTGGTTGGGGAAGATGGAGCGTGAGATCGACAGGCGGATTTCTACAATTATGCAGACGTTGTATCGGTCTGTCGTGGTGAAGAAGGAGCTGAACCAAAAGGGGAAGCTCTCAATTTACCGGTCGATCTTCGTTCCTACCCTCACCTATGGTCATCAACCATGGGCCATGACCGAAAGAACGAGATCCCGGATACAAGCGGCTGAAATGAGCTTCCTTCATAGGGTGGCTGGGCGCACCCTTAGAGATAGGGTGAGGAGCTCAGTCACCCTGAGAGATAGGGTGAAGAGCTCAGTCACCCTGAGAGATAGGGTGAAGAGCTCAGTCACCCTGAGAGATAGGGTGAAGAGCTCAGTCACCCTGAGAGATAGGGTGAGGGGCTCAGTCACCCTTAGAGATAGGGTGAGGGGCTCAGTCACCCTGAGAGATAGGATGAGGGGCTCAGTCACCCTGAGAGATAGGATGAGGGGCTCAGTCACCCTGAGAGATAGGGTGAGGGGCTCAGTCACCCTGAGAGATAGGGTGAGGGGCTCAGTCACCCTGAGAGATAGGGTGAGGGGCTCAGTCACCCTGAGAGATAGGGTGAGGGGCTCAGTCACCCTGAGAGATAGGGTGAGGGGCTCAGTCACCCTGAGAGATAGGGTGAGGGGCTCAGTCACCCTTAGAGATAGGGTGAGGGGCTCAGTCACCCTTAGAGATAGGGGGAGGAGCTCAGTCACCAGGGAGGAGCTCGGAGTAGAGCCGCTGCTCCTCCACATCCAGAGGAGCCAGATGAGGAGGCTCAGGCACCTGTTTCGGATGACCCCCGGACGCCTCCCTAGGGAGGTGTTCCATCATGTCCCTCCGGTAGGAGGCCTCGGGGCAGACCTAGGACACCTGGAGGGACTATGTCTCTCTATGGCCTGGGAACACCTTGGGGTGCCACCAGAAGAGCTGGAGGAAGTGTCTAGGGTGAGGGAAGTCTGGGCAACTCTGCTCAGACTGCTGCCTCCGCGACCCGGCCTGGATAAGCGGTAGTCAATGGATGGATGAATGGATGGGTGTAAATATTGTGTGAATCTAACTCCTAACCCTAAGATATTAACAGAGGATGAATACAAACAACATTTTATTACTACATTAAGAAGCTACTGAATTATTTTTTTAAATAGCCTACATAAATGTAAATACTAAAGTTCGAATCAAAGTGAGGTGCAATCACAGCATAATGTCTTTTTATTCTGAATTCTGGTTTTACATTTCATTTATAGCTGCTTTCAAATCGCCTTCCTCCTGTTGGATTCCTCCTTATTGAAATTCTGATTTCACACCTGTTCCTTATTTCTACCAATGCGTCACTCTGGCAGCAACTTTCTCCCAGTTGTCTCTCTCTGCTGCTGCAGCGCCAGGACTTTTATGACAGAATAGCTCAGTTTTTGGTCTATTGCCATAGTGACTCATGATCTCGGGGCTCCATTGATGAAGCTTTTTATTTTGGTTGTTCAGCCACTTAACTCAAGGTTCACATACTGAGAGTTGATTGAACTAATTTCAGATCAGCTGTTCTGGAACTGGAAACTCAGACTGATTCAACGCCACATTTACACATACCCAGTTTGTTTTTTTTTGTTTTTTTAAACAACGGATATTTCCCTCTCTACGTTTCAATTTATTATTTTTTTTCATTTATCCTGACCCACATATATAGCTGGGTCAGTGCTGCTATAAGCATGCCACACCTGTAGGGGGCAGTGTAGCATGAAGTATGAAGGCCAATCAGAATCCTGGGGGAAAAAAAAAAAAAGAGGACTTGTGGCGTAAATATCCGCCTACCCGCCTTAAGATGCAAACACAGACAGAGTTAATCCAGATCTCCACTACGACCAGAGTTTTCATGAATCATGGTTTGTTGCCAGTCGTAGCTGTGTTTATGTGTTTGTGTAAATGTGCGGCCGCAATGCAGAGAAATATCTTTCTTTTTTTTTCAAATGCCCAGGTACGCTTAAATGTGGCCCGAGTTCAGGGAGAGACTCAGAGTTTGTTGAAGCTCCTTTCTGAATCCCCCCCCCCCCCCCCCCCCAAAGCTTTCCTGACTGATGGTGTGTACCTGCATTCCTCCCTCATTCAAAGCTCTGGCTCCATAAGCGATCCTACTGCCTCCCTCCAGTGTGGGAGCCACAAAGGGGTGATGCTTCCAGCGCTGGAACTCTCTGAAGGGGCTCAGGTAGGGGTTGGAGTAGTCCAGACCAACCTGTGTAAGGCGGATAAATATTAGACCACCAATTTTCAAACGGATAGCATGTTTTTTGTCCCCAAACTGTATGTTCCAGACAAACATGCACTTTTTTTGTTCTTTAGTTGGTTAGGCGACTTAGATATATAAAAAAAAAAAATAAAAATACCAACAGAGAATTCTGCTGCAGAAAATAACAATAAAAAAAAAACCTCAGTCAAGGACGAAGACATCTTATAGCAAAGAAACAATGAATGAAGGACTTCGGCTCACACATACATGTGTGGGTTGAACTACACTGAGTTAACAGCGTCATTAATGTGGATCTATAGATGTGACCTTTAGTTTCTACTGAATGTACAGATGGATCACAATCAGGTCACAGAGTGCTATGGTGCATCCTGGATGCCCTTATAGGGGACAAGAGCCTATTTTTATTGACGTTTTCAGTCAAGGGGTTCAGGATAACTTCACGGAGCATCATGGTGACAACATCTTGGCTGATGGATCCTTTCATGTTTTGGAAACTGAACAAATAAAAAGGAGCCACTAAATGAATACATTACTGGCAATTCATTTATTTAAAATTCGGCACCTTATCGTGGCTATTGACATATTCTTTAAAGATTGTCTTGCCTTGCTTCCTTAAATTTGAACATACAGCTTAATGTATGACTATATCTAAACATTACGCTGTAGTCTATACTCTGAAAGAGTAAGAACAAAGAGAAACTGAAACCAAAAACTACAAGATCCATATACAACATATATTCCACGTGAAATGTCAATATTTGAGCCACTCACCACAAAACCCAAGGCCACCAGAGGCTCTCCTTCATTGAGGTGATAGAGGAAAGATCCACCATACGTGTTTCTGTTCAGCGGCCAGCCCACAGAATGCTCCACTCGGCCCGGCCTCCACTTCTTCTCGTCGATCGCCCACACCTTAGGAAGAAAGGAGGCTTTTGTTCCACCATGAGCATATTTCTTTATTGTTAGCTTTTGCATGGTACTGTTTGGCCCGCCATCCATGCTCTCCATCAAGCGGTTTCTCCCCAAGAGAAGGGTTAGGGTTCCATTGTTCCTGCAGGGAACAATGGAAACGTAATAAAACAGCGACCTTGAAGGGCCATAAACCCCAGGGCGGGAACCAATAGAAGCAGTGAAGTGAATGCAGGGCTCCTCACTGCCAGCCACTCATTGGTGGAACCCAACCGGGACAGCGCAGGTGTCTGGAATTGTAACCTGTTTAAACTGCCTCCCTGCTTCTTTTCCCAGTCACTGAGCAAGACGCACGTCTCTGCCTCACCAGGACGGGAAGAGAGCACACAACCAAACCAAGGTTCAGCCGCCTGGCGAGCACAACCTGTTTGGACTAGCCTTTTTCTGGATCCTGGGAACAAGACGCATCTCCCCCAACCCCCAGCTGCCATGGCCTCCACGGATCTGCACACAAGACGCAAGACCGCGTCTTCCCTTCAGGCCCACAACACTACCCCCCCCCACACACACACACACACACACACACACACACACACACACACACACACACACACACACACACACACACACACACACACACACACACACACACACACACACACACACACACACACACACACACACACACACACACACACACACACACGATGATTTTTGAATTATTTATGAATTAATACACTTTTTGTAAGAAATGCCTGTTAATTGAATTGATGGATTCCTGGTAATCATTGTGTATTTATTGTTGACAATTCACTGGTTTGCAACAGTCTGAGCTAGAATCTCACACCTTCCTTGTTATTTAAGGTTGTTATATTTTGCACAGGAATATTAACTAACTTAAACAACCTTTTTACAAATGAGACTGATATTTTGGTATTAGCTACTTCCAGTTTAGCTGGTGGTGCCCCAATTCATTATTATTTGATAAATAATCAATTTATTCAAATTAATAATTTTTCATTAATACATTATATTTGATAATTTATTAACTTTTGAGTAAATACTCAATTACTCTTGGAGTTGTTTATGAGTAAATGACAGTTTACTTCCACTAATAATATACATTTTTTATTATTTCGTGATTTATTACTTTTAGTAATCTATTACGGTAATTTGAACGCTAATAACTTACCATAAATCCAAACAGTATCTTAGAGGGAATTCAGCACAGATATAAACAGGAAGTGATGCTGGAGATTATAGCAACCACTTGTATCTGTCCCCTCAGAACAGATTTAACTTGTTAAGAAAGATTGGACGCAATTGGGGAAAAACAAATTTCAGGCCACAGTTGTGTGATCCTGTTGTGGAAACTTGCCTCCTTCAGGCCGATGGCGTAGGTCTGTGGCTCACAGTTCTCTCGCAGGTTGAATTGCTTATAAAGCTGCTTGGCCAAGTGGCCGTGACAACCCTCTCCGAACAAGGTGACTTTAGCGTGCAGCTCCATCCCCCTCTCGAAGACATCCTGACAGAAAGCAGGGACAGGCACGTATGAATAAGGATGAGCACCTGAAGTGGGCTGAAAAAGACCTTCACAAAAACATCTTGTTCTACAGTAAACGCACACAACAGATGTGGGAGGAATGCTCGGCTCAAAGACAACAACCTGAAAACATGACTAAAACGCTACCTTTGGTGACCCGTCCTTCGCAATGCCGACATCATTGGTGGCGATTCCTTTTACACTTCCATCTTCATGAAATAAAACCTTGACAGCAAAACATGAAAACACGGAACAAACGTCCAGATTTAACGGGGGGGGGGGGGGGGGGGGGGGGGGGGTTTAATATTTGTTATTTTTAGCCTGAGAATCAACATTACTGCCACACAAACTTACAATCACTTAAAAGGACGAAGAAAAAAAACAAAAATCAAACAGCAATTACCATTAGTGGTAAAGTTAGTTGACTAAGTCTTGAGAATTATAATGAAATGATTCTTAAAAACAAAATCAAATTAGTGGTGATGAATGTTGTGTTTTAAAGATAAATTCAAATGAAGAATCAGAAATGGTTTAATGGCGTTTCAGTTCACCTCAGAAGCAGCGTAACCAGGATAGAGCTCGACCCCGAGCTCTTCGGCCTGCTCCCCGAGCCAGCGCACAAAGTTCCCCAGCCTCACGATATAGTTCCCGTGGTTATTCATAGGCAAGCCTGTAAAAAGAATCCAAGGTTAAGAGGTGATCCTGAAGACTTCATGGGTCAACTTCTGTGATGACTCTTGCACAAACAGCATTGACTTCAGTAATAAACCATGAGGACTAAACAAGCAGTTAGCCGTAGTAGTTTTCTTAGGTGGTGTGATGATGATCCAGCATGATAAAACATGACGAGTCTTATTTCAGGTAGAAATATATCTACTCATCTTGGATATGACTTCTACAATGCAGACACATCTCTTAAAGTCCTAGTGAAATGAAAATTAGACTTCCAAAACACTCTGGCTATTGATTCAAGGATCCTTTTTATGCTAACTGGCCCAAGGGTAAAATGTTAAAACATGGCAATCCGAGAGAAAATAGCTGATAAACGGCGCTATTTCCTCTGCTGGGCGGAGCTTCTGACAATAACAGAGTGACATCACGAGTTGTGCACACGCCCAAGTTGTGTTTACATTATGGAGGATCAGAGTTTTGACCACGAAGAGGCTGAATTGAACCAGATTTCATCATCATCATTTCAAACCCAGTGATTGATGAAGAAGACACAGAAGGTGGTTCTGCCATCGGTGACCCCGTCTGGAACATGTTTGAGGAAGCAGAAGACGCTTCGTCCTCCATTCGTCCTCGTCTCCTCGCCTCAGCAGCCGCCACTTTTCACCTTTGAGGCTCCTGACTTTTGGCAGAACGACCGGCTTCCTGTATCCAACACGTCCAAGAGCTTTTCTGACTGCACAGAATCACCGAAGATGAGTCCAGGTATTACTTGATCGTCTACTAGCCGCCCGAGCTAACGGCTAGCCACTACCGCCGCCCGTGCTCCTTTTCTCCTCTCTGGTCTCTTCCAGGCTCAATCTTTCTCAAGGCTCATAAAACGCCGACTATAACTTCAAAACACTGTTAAAACTTGGATATTTAAGAGGGAAACAAGCCGATATAAACCCAACAGATGGAGATCTGCACAACTCCTGACGTCACGCCCACGAAGAAGGATTCCCCCGACTTCCTCGGCTGGAGATTCAAAATTCAAATAACTTTGTTATACGACAACAGTGGTGGAGCAGAGTCAGAGAAACCTGAGAAGTAGAACCCCAACTATCGTTTTTTGCAAAGTAGTGTTTTACATTTCACTAGGCCTTTAAATCCAGTATTGTGCTGTCGGGGCAGCACTGCAAGCTCTGCTACCCCTATCAAAAATTATTTTTCTTTTTTTTTTAAATAATTAAAAAGTGATTCTGAACTCTGTGTCTGGAATCAAATAGTGACTTTAGCAACTTTATTCAGAAGACCGGAAGCTGGACGCTGCTACTGGGTTAAAATGTTGAGTGACAGTATCATCAGCCAATCAGATGTTGATGTGTTATTGACAGAACGCTTTAGGACCAGCAGAGTTTCTAGTGCTGGTCTGGGTGTGGTCATTGAAATGAGCTTGACTGATTGGCTCATGGGCAGGAGGCGATGACTCTGTTATTGTCTGCTACTCTGGAGGGATGGAGACTGATTTAACATCAAGATACGATAGAGGACCTGCTTTGGGGAACTTTTTTAGTTGTGAGTAGAAGAAGACCGACAGCGGAAAGCTAACTGAGCTAACTCAGACCAGCTTTGTGCAGCATTTTACAGCAGGATGGATTTAATCTACAAGTGATGGTGCAAATGACGGGTGAGTGCTCTTTTTTTTCTTCTTTTCCTTTTCCTTTCTCTGGATTAGATTGGTGCTGCTGTTGGCATTTGGTGTTTTTGATTATAAAGTGGTGTTTCCCATGCAATGGTGCACACAGACAAAGTGTGCAAGCATGACAGTCGTGTGTAAACCTGTTGGAAACACTGGAGAATGATGTGATGGTGAAGCTGCACAGTGGAGTCTTGTTGTGTTGTGGTTGTTGATCAGCTGTCATGTTGGTGTGGATTAAGTACTGATGCATAGTCGTGGCCTTACATTGGATTCAGATTGTGTATTTACTGTAGGACATAATGTGTGTGGCCGCAAAGTGGACCGGGGGGGCGGGGGTTAACTGCTGGCCATGACTAAAACACAACTGCATGCTACTGCTTAAAATGTCGTTATGCATCTTTTCTCGTGCATAATCCAGACTAGCTCCTCCAACAGTACCATGTACTTATAGATAAATATAACACGTACAGTGGGTACGGAAAGTATTCAGACCCCCTTAAATTTTTTACTCTGTTAAATTGCAGCCATGTGCTAAAATCATTTAAGTTCATTTTTTTCCTCAACACAGCACCCCATATTGACAGAAAAACACAGAATTGTAGACATTTTTACAGATTTATTAAAAAAGAAAAACTGAAATATCACATGGCCATAAGTATTCAGACCCTTTGCTCAGTATTGAGTGGAAGCACCCTTTTGAGCCAATACAGCCGTGAGTCTTCTTGGGAATGATGCAACTAGTTTTTCACACCTGGATTTGGGGATCCTCTGCCATTCCTCCTTGCAGATCCTCTCCAGTTCTGTCAGGTTGGATGGTGAACGTTGGTGGACAGCCATTTTCAGGTCTCTCCAGAGATGCTCCATTGGGTTCAAGTCAGGGCTCTGGCTGGGCCAGTCAAGAACCGTCACAGAGTTGTTCCCTAGCCACTCCTTCGTCATTTTAGCTGTGTGCTTGGGGTCATTGTCTTGTTGGAAGATGAACCGTCGGCCCAGTCTGAGGTCCTGAGCACTCTGGAAAAGGTTTTCGTCCAGGATATCTCTGTACTTGGCCGCATTCATCTTTCCTTCAATTGCAACCAGTCGTCCTGTCCCTGCAGCTGCAAAACACCCCCACAGCATGAAGCTCCCACCACCACACTTGACTGTAGGGATGGTGTTGGGCAGGTGATGAGCGGTGCCTGGTTCTCCACACATACCGCTTAGAATTAAGGCCAAAAAGTTCTATCTTTGTCTCATCAGACCAGAGAATCTTATTTATCATAGTCTGGGAGTCCTTCATGTGTTTTTTGGCAAATTCTATGCAGGCTTTCATGTGTCTTACTCTGAGGAGAGGCTTCCGTCAGGCCACTCTGCCATAAAGCCCTGACTGGTGGAGGGCTGCAGTGATGGTTGACCTTCTTGAACTTTCTCCCATCTCCTCACTGCATCTCTGGAGTTCAGCCACTGTGATCTTTGGGTTCTTCTTTACCTCTCTCACCAAGGCTCTTCTCCCCCGATTGCTCAGTTTGGTTGGACGGCCAGCTCTTGGAAGAGTTCTTGTCATCCCATACGTCTTCCATTTAAGGATTATGGAGGCCACTGTGCTCTTGGGAACTTTAAGTGCAGCAGAAATGTTTTGGTATCCATGGCCAGATCTGTGCCTTGCCACAATTCTGTCTCTGAGCTCTTCAGGCAGTTCCTTCCACCTCATGATTCTCATCTGCTCTGACATGCACTGTGAGCTGTAAGGTCTTATATAGACAGGTGTGTGGCTTCCTTAATCAAGTCCAATCATTAGAATTAAACACAGCTGGACTCCAATGAAGGTGTAGAACCATCTCATGGATGATCAGAAGAAATGGACAGTACCTGAGGTAAATATACAAGTGTCACAGCAAAGGGTCTGAATACTTATGGCCATGTGATATTTCAGTTTTTCTTTTTTAATACATCTGTAAAAATGTCTACAATTCTGTGTTTTTCTGTCAATATGGGGTGCTGTGTGTACATTAAAAGGAAAAAAAATGAACTTAAAGGATTTTAGCAAATGGCTGCAATTTAACAAAGAGTGAGAAACTTTAAGGGGGTCTGAATACTTTCTGTACCCACTGTATGTCTATCAGACCATCAGCACTGCATCACAACAATACTTTCGGGTATATAACAGAAGAAAAACACTGATAATCAGAAGATTGGGTGTGTTTGGAAAAGTGCCATTATGTCACATTGAGCTCTCGGTGTTACGCAGAATTCTGCATCACAGCAGCATGGAGGCCTGTCGTGGTGTATTTGGACAAATCCAGTACATGAGTTGTACCTGGAAGGGAGGACTTTTACCTGGCAACATGGGGACTGGGATTCTGTGTTTCTCTGTTAAAATGCTGAACACATCTTCAGTCACTGGAGTATTCAGAGGAGCCTGAAGTAAGAAAACATATAGTCTTTATACTGAATATATCCATGTCATAAATATAAAAGTACATTTGAAATATTCAATGAATAGATTATTTATATTCATGAATATAAATAATCTATTCATTGAATACCTGTATATCTGGCATGTCTGTGCAGTCACATGTGATTTCTTTACACAATGTGAAACAACATGTAACCAGCCAGACAAACATGGAGCAGACACTTACTCCCCGTTCCTTCCAATCCGGAAAGAGCTCGCTGAGAGCGCTGGGCTCCAGACAGGCTCCAGACAGAGTGTGAGCTCCGACCTGAGAGGCTTTCTCCACCAGGCACACCCGCAGCTCCTTCTCCTGTTCGTTAGCGAGCTGCTTCAGACGGATGGCCGCCGAGAGTCCGGCCGGGCCTCCGCCGACGATCACCACGTCCGCCTCATCGGCGAACCGCTCCATCTCCACGCCTGGAAGCAGGTGAAAAGATGGAGAGACGGACTCCATGAGATGTGCTGAACACTGAACATGCAGGCAGCCCTTTGATTCTACTGGACATCTTCTGAGGGAATAATGAATGTAAACTTCAACCTAATTTATTATTTAGGTACAAAAAAAACAAAACAACCCACAAGCTGTGATTCTTCCATACCTTAGTGTGAACACATGCTTACTGTAAGCGTTGTAGTGTTTTCCTCATGCCTGTCTCTCTGTGGAACAAGTGTGTTAATTGAGAGAAACAAGGACGGAGTGCATCCTGTCATTAGTGAGCACAGGACGGATTATGGGTAATGAGGCCATCTTGAAACATGGTCTGAACAAAACTGCTTTCCCTTTTTTCTCAATAACAACAAATCCCTGTCAGTGTCTCATTGGGGAAGACAATTAAGCCGTCGCACACCGTGCCGCTCCAACCGCCTCGGACAGAAGATGAGTCATAGTGAGTTTTATTATTAGCGAGGGGGAATCTGAGGTACAGCGAGCAGTAACACATAGCTAACACTGACAGCGGTCCTACGACACGGATATACAACAACTTATATACACCTATTGAGCAGACCAACAATGCTAATTTGCTAATGTTGAGAGAAATAAAGAATTATTGCGTCTAAAGACCAGTAGCAGTTGATAAATGTACACAAAAGACGTTTTTACATGTTGATAGACTGAAGAGACAAGCTGATGGTAGCACATTCAAATCTTTGCCATCAGTCTGATCTTTCTGCTGTCTTCTTTTTGTGCAACGGTTACTCAAAACTACTCAAAAAGTATTCCTTAAATTAAATCACATTGATGTTGAGAAAGGACTCAAGTCTTCTACTACAAGCTGTGATCAATTCCATCTTCATTTAAAAGAGCCATTATGACTGTGTTGTCACAAACCTGAAGATTTTAGCATGTGGACACAACTTGAAACGGAGGGAACAACAAGAAGTATTTTCTAGAATACTGTTCACTCGAAGTATGGCTGATACACTCGTGAACAGAGAGCTCAGACTACAGCCTACAATACACATAGCGCAGTGCATACATAGATACTACGCACTGCGCTATGTGTACTGTAGACGCAGTCCTAGAATGGCGCCTCAAGGCTGTTGGAGGTGACGTAGCGTCGACCTCTAGCCTCTATGTATTGTTTGTGTATTGACTTTATGGCATTTAATAAGTACTTGAATCTTACTTATACAGTTAAAAAAAAGTGGTATTGGCACATTTCTAATAAAAAGTCTTGAAAAACAAGTCTGAAAAATAAGATAACAAGATGTGTTTAAAACTACTTTCACCTTAGATAAAAGCATTGAGTCTTTTATTACCAATCTGTAAGTAGAATAAATACTGACAGTTGTATATGAAGCCAGGTCATGTTGAATCATCTCATATGGAGACTAATGAGGAAGTGGATCAGCCATAAAGTCACACACACAGTGAACGAACGTTCATTAAGTGAAGACACTCTACACAACTGGTCTGTCACCTTCCCATCGTGGGTCTTTGTCTCGAGGATGGATGGTGTAGTGTGTGGTGATGGGCGGCGTGGCGGCAGAGGAGCGAGCCCTCCGGGGCAGCGTGGTGTACAGCTGAGGGGCCACGCCTTTAAAGGCCCGGATGCATCTGTGGGCTGCAGGAAGGACAACAGTCTGCAGTCAGAGCCGGTTTAATCAGGCGGGAATACCAGCAAACAAGCTGCAGACTGGACACACAGTGGGAATGGATTATCTTGTAACTGCAAATAAAAGTGTGCGTGGTCAGCCAAGCTCACTTTTCACCTTATTATTCACTGAGAGTGGCACTCGTTAAAGCTCGTACTGCTCAGCAGCATTCACACACTGGAGACAAAGCTGGATTAAAACTTCATGACTCACCAGAAATGGATGACATGTATTAAACTCGCAGATATTGCACATATTTCACCAGACCTATCTGGAAAAGGTTTACTATTGAGCATTTTAGTTATCTGCTACTTTTTTGTTTTGTTTGTTTGTTCTCCATTATATTTGTTGATTGTTTGTGTTGTTTTATTGTCTAAATAAAACATGTCTAAATAAAAGAATAAACTATTGTCTTACTATATAAATTCTGTATTCCCAAATATAGAGCATCTATCTTGACTGAATTTATTTTTATAAAATGTACATTTAGTTATATTGTCAATAAGGAAACTATATATGGAAATAAATCAAAAAAATGGTTTAAATCTCAATGAGCATAAATGTATTGAATGGCATTACTCTTGTCTTATTTATCAGCTTTTATTACTGTTCTTACTATTTCACTGCCTTGTGTTGTGCCGTCTTGTAAGATGCTTCTCTTTCTGGTTTTATTGATTTGTGTTCTGACATTTCCCTGGCACTTTCTAATTCGACAGATTGAATGAGTGATGACCAATACATACATGCAAATGTACAACTGGGAACTACAAATGAATTGCCCCTTGTGGCAAGGCTGGACATTAAGGCTTGCCCGAACATCCGGGCTAGTAAAAGCTTTGATCGGGAGAGTGAATCATCTACCCAACTTGTCTGAACGGGCTAGTGGTTTTTTGCGATATTTTGACACTTTACCAGCAAAAATCACTTTGTATCACCAACGGATCACGCCACCACAGGGCGCGATCACGTGATTCTTGTGTGAACGTGATGATCGTGTGGGGAAACCCTTTACGCCGATTGTGGCCGCTATTTTCCTCTCGATTCGTGTTCCCCATTCTGGTCAGTGATGCGCCCTCTTATCTGGAAAACATGCATTTTGATTGGATAGCGTCGCGTAATTCCTCGGAAATCTGTTGAATTACGTCATTGAGGAAACTCCTCGTCATCCGCCACTTTGAATTCTTCAGTTCCAGCATCGGTACCAGATCTGTCCGAGTTCCCAGATCTGTCCGGGGCAGGGCTTGAACTCGCATTTGCTGATGACGTTGCGCATTATGATTGGCTGTGATAACGTTTTGCATTATTACTGGCTGCAAGTTTCTCCCGTCACAGTGTAAATAAGTTTGGAAGCTAACATGAGCTTCGTGGAACGCTAGCATGGTTGTGTGAGGTGAACAGGAGGCTACGAGTGGTTTAATGCCTCTGAATGTCCCGAAGCAGCAGTGCTCACTCGAGTTTAACTTCAGGAAGGTGTGTGGTTTTACTTCAGGAGAGTGTAGAGACTGAAGGTGTGTGGTTTTACTTAAGGAGAGTGTAGAAACTGAAGGTGTGTGGTTTTACTTCAGGAGAGTGTAGAAACTGAAGGTGTGTGGTTTTACTTCAGGAGAGTGTAGAAACTGAAGGTGTGTGGTTTTACTTCAGGAGAGTGTAGAAACTGAAGGTGTGTGGTTTTACTTCAGGAGAGTGTAGAAACTGAAGGTGTGTGGTTTTACTTCAGGAGAGTGTAGAAACTGAAGGTGTGTGGTTTTACTTCAGGAGAGTGTAGAAACTGAAGGTGTGTGGTTTTACTTCAGGAGAGGTCAAGCCCTGCCTTGTGGGATAAATAAAGTTGTCTGAATCTGAATATGTGTGTGTGTGTGTGTGTGTGTGTGTGTGTGTGTGTGTGTGTGTGTGTGTGTGTGTGTGTGTGTGTGTGTGTGTGTGTGTGTGTGTGTGTGTGTGTGTGTGTGTGTACAATACATAGATAAAGCTACGTCTACGCACAAATGTGATTGCACACATTTGAAATGTCAATGCCTGTAATGAATGAATTAAATAATATAAAAAACAATAAAGACGACCATTGGAATGTTTGGGTGTATGTTTGAAAACCTGCACAAGTTTTACATGAACACTGCACAAATGCACCGATGGTGTAAACAAACTGCAAGGAAAAGATTCAGAACAAGGAGGCAAAACACACTGGAATAAACATTTTTCTAATTCTAAAGCACGTGGTTGAAACTACAGGAAAATACAAAAACAGATGTGTCGAGCCAATGTTTATTAAAAAAAGATTCTATGCGTATACTAGTCACTGTTTAGCCCTGTATATATATTTACATATAATACTGCTAATGTAATTTTATTCTGTCCCATTGATATTTTAACTTCTATTCATAGTGAGTGGAGCAATGTTGCAAAGAATTTCCCTCAGGGATTAATAAAGCATTTCTATTCTACAAAGTAATCATGAGGTTAAATCAGAGCTTTGGGTTATTTCAAGTATATTGAACATATTCATGTTCAAAAATCAAGGGTAAGCTGAGGCCATGACATGATCATTCCTAATTGTTCTCAAATTTGTTTTAATCAATAGAAATCTTTGAGGAAAATCATGCATGAAATCTACTTTAAAACTCTGATTTCAAATGGCCACTAAGAGAAAATCAGATGCAATGCATCAAAAATACCATTTTAAAGAGATGGGTAAACGTCAACATATTTAGACAGCAGAAAATGTAGACCGAGGCTGTAAGATGTTTTATTGTTAGTCATAATGGATATTTAAAATTAACTCAGTACAAAAAATGCAACTTTTTATTTATTTTTTTAACGTCAGGCCTCTGGCAGTGATAATAACTTGTCTGGAGGCTCAGCCCAACACATTAACTATCAGTGAACCACTACAAGTCTGGCAGAAACAGGAAAGTATTAGAATAGGTCATTTTGTCTGGAAAAAGTTGAATTGAAGTTAAAAGTAGAGCAGAAACAGCTGCTGTAGATTTGACTGGATCTAAGCTAATAAACGTTCTCAGATAACTGCTTAAACCACCAAAATAACGAAGAGTATCTCCCAAGTGAGTTAAAAGTGTTTAAGGCGGATTAAATGCAGAAATAGGCCAAACCAAGGACACTGGCGTCTGCAGCGGTTCACCTTCAACCTACATATTAGCTTCAGGCTCACTCGAGTTAGCTCATGCTAAGAGGAACATTTATACAACAGCTGGAAATAAACAAGGAGAAATGACTACCGGAGTGCTTTTCAATATAGGCACAGAAGCTGTTAATGCTGTACGAGTTAAAAACGTCAAATTTAAAGCGAGCGAACATGCTAACAACTACTTACCTCGACCTGAGTATCTGCTCGCTGGAAACATCATGAATCAGCTCGTGCACACTCACGAGCCAACAGCGAGGTGTCTTTTTCCAAAAAGCCCCAAAAGAAAGGGTCCTTTCCTCCCGCTATTGCCAGGCTTGTGTAACCTGCCCGACTGGCACAGCAAATACTAAAACACCCCCGAAAAAACACGTCTCATAACACTGACATTAAGGAGGGCCAAAAGCTGCGCGGCGCGGCACCGTTCACGAGCTGTAACTGCGCAAGTGTAGATCTGTAAACGATCTGCTCGGTCACAGATGCAGTGAGTTCATGGACAGAGAGGTTTATGAATCTGGTAATGCGGCGACGCTGCTCCATCTAGGGCACAGTGTGAAAGTTGACGGGGCGTATTGTGATGTCCTATAAAATACCATTTTATGAAGTAAACAATGTTTAATAACCATTCCCCACTCTATATTAAATACAAGGTCCTTAAATGTGAGATAACCTATGCAGCTCAAAAAGACACTCAAGCCCCCGAGTAGCCATAGAAATGTAGTTGTCCAATATATGAATTCTGAGCATTTTGAGGGGGTTATTTTGTATTAATTGTGGTAACTCACATAACGTAAAATTTTGAATTTTACATGACACTTTTGATGGAGTTTGACAGCTTTGCAGTATATAATATAATTGCTTAGAATTTACATAATGTGACAATGTTATATTTAACAGGTAATTCTTGTCATCAAATAGCCCCGGTCCCACCGCACACAAGTGCCGGGACTGAGCAGAGCAGTACAGAATAGAGACCCCGACCAAGATTTTGGGTCGTGTCCCCACTGCAGAGAAGAGCGTGAAAAGTGGGCGGGGCTTATGAGCTCCGCAGAAATGTGACATTATAACAGAAATGAGATGTAGATCTTTTGAATCCTCTGTTGTTGTTTAAATTCTCCACTTTGCACTGTTATTTTTTGCAGCGGAAAAAAAAAAAGTTACTTTTTGCAGCAGTCATTTTTTGCAGCGGAGAGCTGCAGCACAACTTCCGTGTTTGTTGTGAGAGAGCGAGTGCTCCGGCCACTTGCCGGCGACTTGGGGCGACGTGCCCCGCACTCGAGCGCTGGGTTGTGGGGCAAGTGGCCAGAACGTTCCCCTCGGTTGGCTGAGGCACAGACACGGGAGTCTGAGCTTTCTGCTCAAATGCAGGAGGCTCTCCACTCCGGCGCTGATCGCTGGAGGCGCCGAGCTCCGAGCTCCTTTTCATGGCTTCCGCGGTCCGTCCCCGCGATAAAGCGCCACTGACCGCGGTTGAACAGAACGCTGACCGCCTCTGGGAAGCGGAGCTGCCGGAGCACGATCAGCGCCGGAGACGAAAGCTCCAGACTCCCGTGTCCTGGACGCACATCCACGCCACGGCGAGCGCTATGCTGCAAACAGAAAACTCCAACGTGATGCAAAGTCCCTCCCCCCGGTCTCCCCCTGCCTCAAGTCGCTCTTTCACCACAAACACTAAAGTTGAGCAGCAAAGAAAAGAAAAGGAAAAAAAAACAACAACCAGAGCACAGCTGACCACACTGACAGCAGAGGATTCAGCCGGTGCATTAACATATTGAGGGCGTGTAGTAAATCACTGACCAATCAGGAGACAGCAGCTCAAACTCAGACCCGTTCCATGGTCCTGGTACCCCAACGGAAGGGGAGCGGAAAAGCGGTCGCCTTTGGAGCGGTCTGGAGCGGTTTAGACTGCATTCCTGTCGTGACACGCGAACCGGAGCGGTTTAGACCGGTCTAGGCAGGTACTTTTTGTGCGGTGAAAACGGGGCTATATATCAGATGTTGATTCAAAATATCAATTGCTGTCCCGTGCACACTCTCCTGCAACCTCGGTGTGATGAACATAGAAGTGTTCAGTGATGCAGAGACTTAGCTAGTATAAGTGCAATGCCACTCCTGCATGTTAAAGAACTGTGGAGACTCACAATGTTTCTCCTGTTGGAAATGTTTGACCCACTTTGGTGTAAGATTCACATGAATGAATGTCATTGATGTCTTTTCCAGGCCTAAACATTGTAGGCCTATGCACATATACAGTGTTGAAATGTCGAAAATAAATAAATAAAATGTTTTTCAAACCATAAAAAGAAACAAGTGTTTATATATTTACAATGAAACACAAAATGTTAACTCCAACAAGTCCATTAATCTACTTTTGAAGAATTTGTCCATCTGGTAGCTGGTGTCCATCAGACACCTTCTGGAATGGTCCATCCATCCATCCATCCATTGTCTACCGCTTTATCCGGGGCCAGGTCGCGGAGGCAGCAGTCTGAGCAGAGTTGCCCAGACTTCCCTCGCCCCAGACACTTCCTCCAGCTCCTCCGGTGGCACCCCAAGGCGTTCCCAGGCCAGCCGAGAGACATAGTCCCTCCAGCGTGTCCTGGGTCTGCCCCGAGGCCTCCTACCGGAGGGACATGCCCGGAACACCTCCCTCGGGAGGCGTCCGGGGGGCATCTGAAATAGATGCCCGAGCCACCTCAGCTGGCTCCTCTCGATGTGGAGGAGCAGCGGCTCTACTCCAAGCTCCTCCCTGGTGGCTGAGCTCCTCACCCTATCTCTAAGGGTTCGCCCAGCCACCCTACAGAGGAAGCTCATTTCAGCCGCTTGTATCCGGGATCTCGTTCTTTCGGTCATGACCCATAGTCCATGACCATAGGTGAGGGTAGGAACGAAGATCGACCGGTAAATCGAGAGCTTCGCTTTTTGGCTCAGCTCCTTCTTCACCACGACGGACCGATACAACGTCCGCATGACTGCAGACGCTGCACCGATCCGCCTGTCGATCTCACGCTCCATCTTTCCCCCACTCGTGAACAAGACCCCAAGATACTTGAACTCCTCCACTTGGGACAAGGGCACTCCACCGACCTGGAGGGGGCAAGCCACCTTTTTCCGGTCGAGAACCATGGCCTCGGATTTAGAGGTGCTGATCCTCATCCCAGCTGCTTCACACTCGGCTGCGAACCGTGTCAGTGCACGCTGGAGATCCAGGCTTGATGGGGCCAACAGAACCACATCATCCACAAATAGCAGAGATGAGATTCTGTGGTCCCCAAGCTGGACCCCCTCCGGCCCCCGGCTGTGCCTAGAAATTCTGTCCATATATGCGATGAACAGAACCGGTGATAAAGGACACCCCTGCCGGAGGCCAACGTGCACAGGGAACAGGTCCGACTTACTGCCGGCAATGCGAACCAGACTCCTGCTCCGGGAATACAAGGACCGAACAGCCCTCAACAAGGGACCCCGGACTCCGTACTCCCGGAGCACCCCCCACAGGACATCTCGGGGGACGCGGTCGAACGCCTTCTCCAGATCCACAAAACACATGTGGACTGGTTGGGCGAACTCCCACGAACCCTCAAGCACCTGGTGGAGGGTATAGAGCTGGTCCAGTGTTCCACGACTAGGACGAAAACCGCATTGTTCCTCTTGAATCCGAGGTTCGACTAACGGCCGGACCCTCCTCTCCAGTACCCTGGAATAGACTTTCCCGGGGAGGCTGAGGATTGCTGGCAGTAAGTCGGACCTGTTCCCAGTGCACGTTGGCCTCATGCAGGGGTGTCCTTTATCACCGGTTCTGTTCATCACATATATGGATAGAATTTCTAGGCACAGCCGGGGGCCGGAGGGGGTCCAGCTTGGGGACCACAGAATCTCATCTCTGCTATTTGCGGATGATGTGGTTCTGTTGGCCCCATCAAGCCTGGATCTCCAGCGTGCACTGACACGGTTCGCAGCCGAGTGTGAAGCAGCTGGGATGAGGATCAGCACCTCTAAATCCGAGGCCATGGTTCTCGACCGGAAAAAGGTGGCTTGCCCCCTCCAGGTCGGTAGAGTGCCCTTGTCCCAAGTGGAGGAGTTCAAGTATCTCGGGGTCTTGTTCACGAGTGGGGGAAAGATGGAGCGTGAGATCGACAGGCGGATCGGTGCAGCGTCTGCAGTCATGCGGACGTTGTATCGGTCCGTCGTGGTGAAGAAGGAGCTGAGCCAAAAAGCGAAGCTCTCGATTTACCGGTCGATCTTCGTTCCTACCCTCACCTATGGTCATGAACTATGGGTCATGACCGAAAGAACGAGATCCCGGATACAAGCGGCCGAAATGAGCTTCCTCCGTAGGGTGGCTGGGCGTCACCCTTAGAGATAGGGGGAGGAGCTCAGTCACCCTTAGAGATAGGGTGAGGAGCTCCATCACCCTTAGAGATAGGGTGAGGAGCTCAGCCACCAGGGAGGAGCTCGGAGTAGAGCCGCTGCTCCTCCACATCGAGAGGAGCCAGCTGAGGTGGCTCGGGCATCTATTTCGGATGCCCCCCGGACGCCTCCCGAGGGAGGTGTTCCGGGCATGTCCCTCCGGTAGGAGGCCTCGGGGCAGACCCAGGACACGCTAGAGGGACTATGTCTCTCGGCTGGCCTGGGAACGCCTTGGGGTGCCACCGGAGGAGCTGGAGGAAGTGTCTGCGGCGAGGGAAGTCTGGGCAACTCTGCTCGGACTGCTGCCTCCGCGACCCGGACCCGGATAAAGCGGTAGAAAATGGATGGATGGATGGATGGGTTGTGTGACACAGACGGGGAAGTGAGGTAAGTTCAAACCCACAGGCCAGCTGGGGAATCTACACACAGGGTGGCGAAGGAATTTAAATGTTCTGCCTGGACACACAAAAATAGAGTACATTCCTTCATACAATGTTACATTCATTTTTTTTCAACGTGGATGAGACACACTTTTATTGAAATGAAAAATACTCAATATTACAAAGCTGAAGATCTCAGAATTAAATGGCAAAACAGATGAACCCAGATAAAAGGTATTATCAGTATGAGTCAAACCAGTCAGCTATTAACACTAATGTGCAAATCCATGCATGGAGATGAATCTCACCACCAAGTCGACCACAGATTGATTTGTAGGAAATGCATCTGATTACCTGTCGATCCATCTGAATCCTGTAGATGTAAATTTTTTATGTTCTCCTACCACATGACATGTTTCCAAGCTATTGTCATCCACAGAAAGATTGCCTGGGACAAACTAAAGTCATAGTTTTTATCTACGTTGTGACAACTGTTCTTACTTTTTATTATCAGCACATCAATTTTAGAATCCCCCTACTTTTAAGGTCTGATTTGTAATTTTCAGTTCTAATGTGTGTGAGAGTGAATGGTTGGTGGTGGTCGGAGGGGCCAATGGAGCAAAATGGCCGCCTCGCTTCCGTCAGTCTGCCCCAGCTGTGGCTACAGATGTAGTTTACCACCATCCAGTATGGAATAAATAAATAATGCAATGTAAAGCGTCTTTGAGTGTCTAGAAAAGCACTATATAAAACCAATGCATTATTATTTCCCTTAACTCCTTAAGGAAGCTTTCTAAGACTGTGGATGTCATAGGTTGAGCAAAGGTGGATAGGAAAGGAAATGCAGCGACAGCTGTCACCGTAACATGCTCACCAATCCTACAACACTGACTCACAGACCTGTGGTACATTCTAGAAATAGGATTAATGAGGATAAATGTTCATATTCTGGAGTTTTCACACATTGTACAAATATACTGAACAATCCATTTGTAAAGGGAGGTGATGGCTCTTCCGATCATTGTGAAGCAGATTTCATGAAGCGTTGGATTGTTCACCCACTAATAGGCAGGGTTGGCTCGTAACGGATTACTTGTAACGGCGTTACGTAATTAGGATACACATTTTTTTTAACTGTAATCCGTTACAGTAACATAAAAAATGTGTTATATCGTTACAGGTCTAGTCGATAAAAACTAGGATTACTGAGCAGGATTACAATAGAAAATCAGATGAATAAACTAGAACTGCAGTGTCACATGATACGTCCTCTGGCATTGTGACACTTCCTGACTCATTCAGGCTGACCTGAGGTGTTGCCATGGAGACGGCAGCCAGCTGCTCTCATCACTATGTTTTAAAGTGGGAGGAGCCTCTTCACCTCTCTGTACAATGCTAATAACGCCTCCAGCAGTGAAAGTGTTGTGAACCTCCACGAGAGAGAGATGAGCACATTTTCTTGAATAGAAATAATTTTGAGGACTAACACTTAATAATGGAAAGCTTTATTTGTATTGTGGTTTTGATTCTTTAAAAAAAATCAGTGTTTGACATGATTTGTTACCGACTTTTGATTTTGTTCAAAGCTTGTTCTGTTGAGTGCAATTTGTTTATGCACTACATTTCAGTACACTGAGCACACGACATTCTATTTGTTAGAATTATGATGTTTTCTATGACCTCCGAACTGTGACGTTTCCTGCATAGACTTACTTAAACTGTCAAAATGGCGGCGGCCTGCTTGTTTTTGAGCTGTAGATTGTGGAAGAATACTGAAATGCATTATGGGTAGCATAGTTTGTTCAGTCTGTGTGAAGGCCCGCCAATAGGAGATTACGTTGCTTACGCCTCTTTCTAGCGGTGGCCAATGGGAAGAGGGGATCTAGCGGAGCGCGGGTTTTAACTAGTGGGACCTCCCGGAAGCTCCGGCTGGCTCGCTCTCTCTGTTTTCCTCTCTGCTACTGACCTGACGCGTATTTACCCTCAGCTGTTTTTCTCCGCGCTAAACAGCTAAGTATAAGGCAATTCTCTGGAAGGCCAGCATTTCTGTCTTTTATAATAAACTCCTGTGTTAATCCATTCTCAAGGTTTGTAGAATTATGACTCACTGTTCACCTCTCCTTCCTTCCCAAGGAGATTTTTGTCCTCTCCTCCGTGTGGGGTGAGATAAAGAGACACAATCGGACATATTCTTTCTTGTCTTTGTTTGCAGGTGAAGTAATCCAAAAGTAACTAAAAGTGCTCTGGTACATTTTTTTTTTTTATTTTAGTACTTAGAGGAAGGTTTCTGGACCCACCAGGGTCATCTTGACTATAACCCTAACCAGACAACGTAAATAGTGTCATAATCACTGTAGTGTCATCGATATAACAGCGAGCTGAACCACTGGAGAAGAACTGGGATCGTGGAGGACATTTTGTAGCTTTTATTTCCCCCTCCAGATGGTGAAAACTGTAGATTACAATAACATGTTCTTAGAACACAGAGCTGAAAAGAACATAAAAACAAAGTACATTCAATTTTAGAAAATTTAACATTTCCACTAAATAATGCAAAACTATAGCTCTCCAGACAGTAATCAACATATACACTACTTACGACATTGCCCTTTATGTGACTCAAAGTGGATGACTGCAGATTGACGCATGCACGATGCCAGATCTCACATGCAGCTTGTTGTCCTTGAAAACTGGAAACCGGAAGTGCGTAGTAATACCGGAAGTAGTACTATTTGCCAATATATTTATTACCAAATTCACACATAATCATTGCAAAATTATGCAAAACACTTTTAGAGTATTAACTAATCATTTTTAGAACTTTTTAACACGTGAACTTATTCATTACAGAAAACACAAGGGGAGGGAAACACAATGACCTTTAAATTTGAACTGCAGTATTTCTTTGTTGCGGTGCAGAGTATGCGTGATTAACATTTTCACAAAGCCAAACAATTACTGTGGAAAATAATCTCAACATAAAAGTAATTTGAAATAAACTGTCCGCTGGAAAATTACAGTGAAATATCCAGAAAACGTCTCTTGTCGATGTTGCATTGGACTGGAGCCTCTTGGGCCAGTTTTAGCTCACAGGCCTTACGTTTGGCAACCCTGATTTAATGCATAGTCGTGACAACAACACATTTCTTCTTGGAATCTATTCACAGGATTGGAGTTTGCTTCAGTTTGGGAGGGGAGCTGGTTCAGCCGAAAGACAATGATTGTAATGATCAGGTGCTTGAAAAAAATAAATAAAAAAGCTCTCTGCAATTTACTGAAATCCAATCGAAAGGAGAAGAAGAGGTTGAAAACACGGGAGAGCAAACCAAGTGGGCGCCGGCGGGTACATCCATGTTACATCCATGTTTTTCTCAATCTGCTGTTTAATCCTCTCCCAAGAAAATCCAATTTTGACCGAGAGTGAAGTCTGGCTGGGTTTTGTCAGATAAGGTTAATTCCTTCTACAACAGTTTAACAGCACTTTTAACAGATTGTGTTTAACATACACAATCGGAACAGTTTGTCCACAAACAACACAACCTTGTGTTCTGAAGTGATAAATGCACAGCAGAAAACAGAAGATGAAGCGGGAAAAAAAAACAGAAACATGCATTTAGTCATTTCCAACAGTAAATATACTATCCAAAAAAAGAAATAGGTGTTTTTTTATACTTATTGTAGGGATTTATTACCTCATATGGATCACCATTTATGTTATGGTTGGCTATCGATAATGATTAATAATTATCAAAGATAGTTATTAGTTATGTTAATGAAATGTAATCTTATCTGTATCAGAACCTCGGAGCTCCACCTGTCTTAACAGGAAATGATAGCCAATTCAGTTATATCAGTCTCATAAGATATACTAAACAGTTAATCAGGAATTTGAATTAATAGTTAAATTAATTACAATTACCAGAATTAACAGTAAAACTTGAAGGATTTTGGAGTTCTTGACACAGAAGAGTCGACATTTCATTCACCTTTGTGCTCATTAATAAAACAGCAATTATGATTCTAAACATTATATTTATTTACAATGAAAACAAATAAAACACAGATTCTAACTACCTATATACAGCTTGGTGTGTGTAGGTGTGTGTGTGTGTGGTGAGATAAAGAGAGAGAGAGGTGGAGGGAGTGTGTGTGTGAGACGTGTGATGGAACAAGATGGCGGATCACAAAAAACTCTATTCAAATGGAGGTAATCAGAGAACAGGAGGTCTGTCCTGGGTCTCCACCATGTGCTGGAGAACAATGGAACATGGAAGCTAGTCTTTATCGTCTGCTTCCTGTGTGTCTCTGCTAAAGGACCATTTCTAGAATGACTTGATGTGAATGAGACTTGTTTTGTAAAACGTCAGGAGTCGTCAGATGGTGTTCAGTTACTATGTGATGTTGTCTTTGATGTGATATGTGTAGGATTGTGAGTTAACTAGTTAGTAAAGCAAAGATTAGCCTGCAGACCCTGTGTCTGTGGCAGAGCTAACGTTGGTTTACAGGTTGATAACTGCTCCTAATATCATTATCTATAGAACTCAATCACTGTAACAGAACCAACACATCTTCATAAAAGTTAAACAGTTCTATCATAGCATCAGGTTTAACTAATCTCAGGTAAAGCCCAGTTGTTGTTCCCACTTCCTTGAAGGAGTTCCGTTGTTGTCCTGCTGGAGGGAAGCTGGTGTCTTCTCCTGTAGTTAGCACCTCCTGCTAACTGTGGTTGCTGGTTCTGCAGGCTGAGGAGAAGAAGATGAAGTTGATGTTTCAGGAGTCCTTCTTTGCAGCTCCTGGTTGTTCCTTTTGTCCAGACTGAGGAGCTGGTCGCTCAGATCCGTGATGGTTTTCCTGCTGGTTGAGGAAAACACAAAGAAGTTTTGTGAGGGTCCCTGGTCCCGTCCTGGAGGAACCGGTTGGTTTCCCTGGAGAGCAGACCCTGGGTGCTGGTCTCTGGATCAGGGGAAGGTCTGACCCTCCTGGTTGGGTCAGCAGAAGAGTTGAGGAGTGAAGGCCTCTGGTTGCCGGCCTCTCATGTTAGCTGTGTGCTAACGCTGGGTGAGTTGAGCTACTGGGAGCAGCTCGTCAGCAACCCACCTACTTGGAGTTAGCTTTGCAAGAGAGAGAGAAGCCTGGCTTCGCAGGCTCTTTGTTCCACGTGTGGATTCAGAGGTGTCAAAGCCTGAGAGCTTCAACCAATCAGTGACTGGCTGATTGCATGGGGGAAGAGTCTTGAGCGGAAAGGGGGGGGAGGAAGGTCCTGGAGAATGCCCCCCCCCTTCCCCACTCTAGGTGTGAAAGGCCATCACATTCCTGGGTCAGAATTCATGTCATGACTGCGTCTCATGACATGAATATTGTCTCTCCCCAGAAATGAACAAACTTTCTGTGGTCCTGCAGATCCCAACAGCACCATTGATTGGTTAATGTTCAATTCTCTCGCTGTTGCTCTATTCCCGTGTTCTACTGCGTGACTGATCGCCTTGAGTTTAAACTCTGCGTCGTAAGCATGTCTCTTAATAGGAGCCATTTTGGGGTCTTAACATAAATACACAAATGGAAATGAAGCGGCACGCCTCGCGCAGTCATATATCCCAGCATGCACCGCGCGCTTCTTCTTCTACGGGGAAAATGAAGTCGGCGGCTGCTTACCGTAGTTGCGAGACCTGTTGTGGCTCAATATTGGTCCATATATAAGGCGCACCGGATTATAAGGCGCACTGTCAGCTTTTGAGAGAATTGGAGGTTTTTAGGTGCGCCTTATAGTACATATCACTTGTGTTTTCCACAGAACATGCTCTGTGTTTGCGTGACATATGGCCAGTGAAGGACGATTTCTTAGTGAACACGTTTTTACAACCAATTATAGGACATGACATAGCTCGCCCTTCAACTACATGCTCTTTCAAATGGAGTAGGAGCTCTTTTACAGTCTGAAACTGACGCACGCACAGCGAAGCGGCACATTTCACATCTGTGACAACTGCTCAACTGTGAGTAGGTTCAGGCACATTGTGTGTGCGGTAGAAATGAGCTTTGAACACGGCATATGTGCAAAATGTCCGTTTACAGTCTACGCCAACACATTGGAAAACACAACGTGGTTCATTTCTATGAACGCGGAAATGCAGAACATAGCCTCTCAATGTTAGCAGTGTTTTGCTACAAAAACGGCATGTAATCATGTTCAAGCCTGAAAGCAAGTGTAAGCTAGCTAACGTTAAGTTACTCACGAGCTGTCCTGGTGTCCCCACTTCTCCTCCGCGCTCCTCCCGCTCGTTGTCTGTTTTTTTCCCGCTCGTGGTCTTCCTTGCTTTTCCGTCTTCCGCGTCTCTGTTCCTAATTTACTCTTCTCTGCCTCTTGTCGCTTCTCCTCGTGTGTTTGCTGCTCCTAACTGGGCAATTTGCTCCCACAATTCCGCTCGGCGCCAAGTACTGCCCTATAACGTAGCGTCCTCCAATGACAGAAGTGTTCAAAAACGGTGCTGCTCTGTGATTGGTCTGCAGTTTGAAATTCTAACAAGCTCTACAGCACTAAGTACAGACCTAAATTTACCGCAAAAGAGTTTTGTTTTGTTTTTGTAACCCACCCAAATATTACTAATTTGTTTGTGAGACTGTCTCTTTAAAATTCGTTAAATGGCGCTTTACCGCATGCGTCCATTAGAGGGTGCGATTGCCTTGTTTGTGAATGCTCCGCCATCTTGTGGGAAGCTTCGACCACGTGAGGAAAACGATGTGTAAAATTACTTAAAATGCTACTAAAATGTGTTGTTAACAGCTTGTTTTTGGTTTTTAGAGTTGAAACTTGTTACAAGAGGTACTGGAGACGAGGATTTGTCGAGTTTTGTTGTTCTTGATCTCCGGTGAGTCTGTTACTGTGTTAAGCTAGTTCCAGCTATATATTTGTGACTGTGAATTTTCTTTTGACATGATACTGTGATTTAATGTGTGTATTTAATCAAAAAAAACAATCGGAGAAACTACATACAGAAGATAACTGTTTAGAGAAACATGATTATAAGAAGGGTATTACATTATAATGTGAACTGTTTGTGTCACATTTGTTTTCTGCGCACTGTAAAATCCTACTGCTACTGTAATGTAATTACTTGTAGTTTGAGATGATAGATGCCAGATCAGACCAGACCAGATATAGTGAGAATTATATTAATATTGTCCTGCTTATGCAGGTTGGTTTTTCTTAAGACCTGATTCCCCCTGGGACTGTTTCGGTGCTCGGCTGGAGTCGCGGAGTCCGTGGTGTCACTTCCATTCGCCTGGTCCAGAAACTAAGGACGTGCTGGATGCCCTACCACCTCCCCCTTCAGGAACTTGGCCTTCATCGTAAACAGCTGAATAGCTAAGAACTTGTGCACATTCAACAATAGTAAAAAACACACTACCCGGGTAGATGCAAACTATTTTTTCAGAGCTCTGAACTTTTCTTTTTTTATATTCAAAGGACTGATTTATATAGGGGTAAACATTGTTTTGAGATGCATTTATTATCTGTGAAATAAATGCCGGCTTTTGTTAACTTTCATTACAAACCAGTTGTGGTCTAAAATTCTTACACCTTCTTTCCTCCTTTAGAATCTAGATTTCTGGTCACGTGTTGTAGGTTATCCACTTGATATAGGTTACATTTTGTTTTGTTTTTTAGACTGTATAAAAGGGACAAACCTCTTTCTTCTCCACCCATCACTCCCCCCCCACCACCTCCCCCTACAGTATGTCCCCTCTGGGCTGATTATTTAACCACAGACTGGAGATAAAAACTAAACACTTCCTGATAAAAATATGATTAGGCTATAACCTTAATATAATTGTTTTCAGATACAAAAATAGGCAGCATGAAGAGCTGTCAATCTAGTGTCAAAATATATTTGTGACCATGACTACAGTTCTACTAGCCTATAGGTCTCAGTTCTAAACTTGATTCTCAACTGTTAGCATTTAACTGGAAATTACAACATATTAATTTGTAAAATGGTATACAATTTATTTCAGTTATTTAAAACAAGCCAAATTGTAATTTTAACTGTATTGTGTTGGTTCAAGTATTACAATTTGTCTATGT
Source organism: Blennius ocellaris (assembly GCF_963422515.1). NCBI lineage: Eukaryota > Metazoa > Chordata > Actinopteri > Blenniiformes > Blenniidae > Blennius > Blennius ocellaris. The sequence goes on from NC_137658.1 coordinate 29,491,128, forward strand.
TTATAATACAGTAATATATAAATTCTACAAGTAAAAATTATCCTTTTCACATAATACTAACTGTAAAATGAACAATTATTAATTGTTCTGTTTTTTACAATATATTTCTGTAAAACATACACTGATTGATTGTTTTTCTTGTTACAATTTTTTTATGTCATGATTTTACGGCATGTTAATGTTAATTTCACAGACATTTTTTGCAGTGAATAATTATAATAAGAAAGTTCTGGCTATGACAATGCAAACTTTCTATAATAATTCAGACTCCTGGGAATGGTCAAAAACAATCAGACTCCTCCTATTGGGCCTAAAGGATTTATTTTGTTAAAAAAAAAAAAAACAGCAACCCACCCTTTTACAGCGGGACAGTAAAAACTGGTGTCACTGAAGCCATGACTATACAGTGGCTTATATTATCTTTTTCTCCACAAATACACAACAATGTGGGCTTTTCTTTGCAACCATGTTGAGGTGACATCCTTCGGAAGTCTAAAAGGGAAAGGAGCACTCTCACTTTCTTATCCTTTTTCATTTTTATTTGTATTCTTATTTTAGTCAGGTCAAATCAAGTAAATGGTTTCAAAATGGCAAAAGACCTTCAGCTATAATATATAATGGGAGGACTTAACATTACTACAGTAAATGTGAAGTAAAAAAAGCCGGATCAGAAGTGATCTTTATGTAAGAGACACATTTGAATAAGGGACAACGTGAACATTTGGGCAAATTAGCTGATGCACAAGTTTTCTCATCCTCCTTCACAAATGCAACAAGAGGAGTGGCGGTGCATATTAAAAACAGGAGGGTGAAACAAAGGTGTGGTCAATGTTGATGGAGAAGCTACTGGTTTTGGATAAAGGGGACTTGGTGCCAATACAAGTTTCAGTTTTATTGCTGTTTAGTTTGAGAAAATTGAGGGTGAACCTTGTTTTTATTTCAGAAATACAATCAGTGAGGCAGGAAGGTGGGAGGGTAGATGAGGGTTTAGTGGTGAGGCAGAGCTGGGTGTCATCTGCGTAACAGTGGAAGTGTGTTTTACATTTGCGGAAGATATTGCCGAGGGGAAGGAGGTCGATAATGAAGAGGAGTGTGGGAGATGCTGATGGAGGACAGTCTGTTGAGGAGGGCGGAGTGACAAATTGTATCAAAGGCCACACTCATGTCAAGGAGGATGAGGAGTGAGGACTCCAGGATCAGCTGCCGTAAGGAGGTCGTTGGTGATTTTGACAAGTGCTGTTTCTGTGCTATGGAGAGGGCGGAAACTGGACTGGAAATTTTCATAGAGGTTATTGTGGGATAGATGAGAGTGGAGTTGGGAGGGGACTGTTTTCTAAGATTTTGGAGATGAAGGGTAGATTGGAGATGGGGCAATAGTTGTTGAAGTTGAAGGGGTCGGCACTGGGTTTTTTCAGGAAACTTTGAATGGATTTTGCACCAGTAGGTTTCATTAAAATTAGTTTTATGTTAAGACTGTCATAATTTTCAGTAGTAATTGCTTAGCTTTTCTAAAACATCAACATTTTCTTCACGTTTACTTGGCACCACAACAAAGAAAAACTAAAAAAACGACAGGGTTTGTGGCACTATTTTCCCAGTTTGGCAGATTCAGGACGAAATTGGACTCACTGTGGCTCCTAAACTGAAATGTATTTGATACTCCTGATTCATCAATTAACATCCAATACACTTTTTGGGAGGAACACTGAAGAAAGCCATACAAAACACGGACACACAGATACAAACTCCCTACAGAAGGACTCCAGGCCTGTTTGAAGTTTCTCTTGAACTGCTATTACCATCATTAATCTCAGACATCCACAAAGTAGACCCCTTTCATCTGCAAACTGTTTCATTTAATCTTTTGGGAATAGAATGATCGTTATCTATAAAGCACAGATGAAGCCAAGTAATCTGATAAGTGCAGTTTGTTGTTTTCCGCCATGTTGAATTTAACACAGTTATCCTGAGTATGTTCCCTTGATTTGTCTATTTGTCAATGTGTTATTCTCTTCAACATGAATCAGTCATTAATTATTACTTCATTATTATTCTGTGGCTTTTCTAACTGATGCATTGGCTTTATCTTGTACAGGGCCAAAGGCAAAAGCAGCATTTTTTGTTTGGTTTGTTTGTTTGTTCTGTTTTTAAATCCAATAAAAACCTATTGGAAGATGTATCTGACTGAAGTTGACAGGTTGTAATAAAACATATTGTACAGCTGACTAAACTCTGGTGATTACACAATACTCATAATTACACTAAATAATAATAATAATAAGATTAATACAAAACACATTTTACAAGCAGACACCACCAACTTCACCAATCTGAAATCAGTTGTCAGCCAAATGTAAAAACTCTCCTTCACACATCTTTGAGTATTCAATATTGAAGAATGCTGACAGGACAAACACTTTAAAAGGTTAAAATGTTGAAGTTAAGTCATGCCTCTGTTGTACATCAAATAGCAGTATTGAGTCGCTTGAGTGTCAAGTTTTCCTTGTTGTCCGAGTTTTGTTTCTTATTGTGTCTCATTCAGAAGAATTGTTTACATTATAATGATTCACAATTAAAAATAATTCCAAGGATGTACTGATGCTACGCTTTTAAGTACTAACTTTTAGTGACTTGCCAATGCCGAGTACTGATACTTATTAAACACAATCAAACCCAATTCGTACTTAACACACAAACGATGTGGAAGCCATGTGTTGCTGCACTGACACTGTACTGCATCTATCTATGCACTGCGCTATACACACTGCGGACGGAGCTTCCTGTGAAGCATGTGGAGCATCGCTGGTGTGTGAGCCCCAACACTCTGCAGCATGTAGCACAGCTTGGAGTGCTAAAACTACTGAGCAACATTGTTTCTGCTGATTAAATAGATGGTGTTGGAGGAAATGTCTTTCTCCTCCTCTTGATGTTTTGTCGAAACATAATTTAGCATCTTTTGTTACTCTCATTATTTAAGGTTCTCCAAATAGCGGACATGGCTTGTGCTCTCTCACCTACTGATGGATAATATGGAGAACTGTCACAAGTAGGGATGTCCGATAATATCGGAGGGCCGATATTATCGGCCGATATTGACTTAAAAATGTAACGTTTGGAAATACCGGTATCGGATTTTTACAACCGATAATGGAATTTCCGAGTCTCCTTGAACGCAGCATGGGACGTTTATGGGCGCGCGCTTGATGACGTTTAACAACAACAAAGACAACATGCTGGACTCGTGGCTAAGAAGGAGAAGCCCGGTGAATGAAATGTCCGTGGAGGACTGGAGGCTCCACCAGGCCCTCTTCCCTGCTGCACCCTGCACCAGTGTTGACAGTGAACCACTGTTCAGCACTGGTACCAGTACCTGACTGCACCCTGCACCAGTGTTGACAGTGAACCACTGTTCAGCACTGGTACCAGTACCTGACTGCACCCTGCACCAGTGTTGACGGTGAACCAGTGTTCAGCACTGGTACCCACATCATTGATGAGAAGAGAAATCTCATACATTGCTGAGATGCTGAGATGCTTGTATTCATACAGAAAAATCTCCCTCTTACACATGAGGACATGGGAAAAGAAATAGACCAGTTATGTGGACGAGTCAACTTCAGTCTTTGTTTTTGTTGCACTTTAAAGGAGGGCTGTTTTAATTTTGTGAGCATTTCTGTGCCTTTCTTGTTTATATTTGCACTATTTTGTTACTCTTAAAAGAGATTGAGCCCAGTTTGAGTCTATTATTTGACAAGTTATGTCCAGTTATTCATTCATTGACTGTTTACAACTAATGGACTGCAGATATGCCTCTTCCTTTTTTTTTTATATTGTCTGTGGTGTTGTTGAGTTTGTTGTTGAGGTTTCTCTCTAACACTAAATAAATATGGCACTTTTTTCCATAATTTAAGTTGTTGTTCTCTTATTTTTCTCAGTGTGTACATTTGGAAAGCCATGTTTGATTCACAGATGCATCCAGTGGGGCGTCACAATAAAATTAGGCATAATGTGTTAATTCCACAGTAGGAGATATTCTATGTTGTTGTTACCTAACAGTTTTGATGTAAAAAGCCAGCATATATCGGTATCGGTGATATCGGTATCGGAAATTAAGAGTTGAACAATATCGGAATATCGGATATCGGTAGAAAAGCCAATATCGAGCATCCCTAGTCACAAGTACTCGGTGCATTCCAAAAATATTTAATTTTTATTCGGGTCACGTATAAACATACCCAGGTTTTTACAAAAACAAATATTTCCCCCTCTGTCTTTACAAAATAAAAAACTTAATTTAAACAGACCTGTATGTTTGTCATGACCTCCACCTCTGGCTCTGCCTCGTGGCAGCATTGTTCCCTTCCTCCTCCCTCCTTTCCTCTCTCCTAGGTGGGCGTGTGCTGCATGCTGTGAGGTGGAGGAGTGCAGTGCTGATTACCTGATGCTCTCACCTGCAGCAGGGTGTGGCTTCTCTCAACAATGCACCTCTCTCTCTAGAAAGCTGGCATCAGATGAAGACTTGGCGTTAGACTGTAAAACTACCAACAGTTAGTGGGACCCTGCTCTGCCTTGCCTCAGTCTGTGTGGCTCTGTGTTAACCTGTCTCTCCTCTGCTGCAGTACCAGACCCACCCTGCTGCACCAAGCTCCTGCCTGGGACTCTGTTCTTGGCCCAGTCCAACAGCTTCAGCACCACTCCACCTCCCGTGTCCTCCAGCGCCGACCACGCCATTCCACATTCACCACTTCATTCCGGGCAGTGTGCTCCTTAGTCTCCCGCTGGGTCCATCGTTTTGTTTGGGTGGTTCTTGGCTGGAGTAGTGCGTTTGTCTTGGAACCTCTAAGTTCAGTTTTTCTAGTTTAAAGTACCTGGGTAGTCTTTAGTTCTGTCTCGTTAGAGTTTTGCTTTCCTGTGTATTTTGGTTTTGAGTTCTTTGCCTCATCACTTTTTAATAAAGTGTTATGAGAGTACTTCTGATTGCTGTGTTTCAGTCCCTGAGTGTGAATCATGACAATGTTCCCCTGGTTCAGAGCTAGTATGAGCATGCCAAACCTGTCGGGGGCGGTGTAATAAGAAGCATGAAGGCATGATAGACATGAGTTTTCAGAAATCATTGTTTGTGGTGACTCATAGCTATGTTTTTGTGCAAATGCAAGGCCCAAACATAGAGAAATATCACTTTTTGTAAATAGCAGGGTATGTGTAAATGTAGCCTGAGTGTGTCTCACCTCATAAAATCCAGCCAACTCATCCATGATAGTTGTATGTCATTATCTCGCAATGTCTGAGCTTTGAGAGGCATCTGCTCCCATTAATTAGTACCTCCACAATGGCTTTCACACAAGGATGGTAGGAGAAAAAATACAAATAACACGTCATGTAGGAATCAAAGACTTCATTGTACATTTTGAGATCTCTGAGATGAAAGAACCTGAGTCACTGCGGCAAATCGTTTAATTTGCCGCAGTGACTCCTCCATCACTACAATCCGTTCATACAGGCCAGGCGTGGTCTGAATAAATTAAATCTTTCTCTTAAACCATTGGAATAAATGACTCCATAAACATGGATTCACAGTACTGCAGGATGCACCGGGGTCAGAAACCACCTGAACGACCTCAGTCCTGTTGCGGAGCTCAGCACAGGACACAGACATCTAGACAGACCAAACACAGAACGACACAGGCTGAACCTCCTGCAGCAGATCTCCTCCACTGGTTCCCAGCTGGAGTTCCACCAATCCAACATGCCATGTGCAACGGCACTGCTAAAGAAACCATGGAAGCTCAGTGGCATGATCTATGAACACTTCCACAGCTGTCCAGTGTGCTTTCCTTTGATGCAAATGCGCATCATTTTGACGATGAGATTGCTGCTGAGTGTGAACACCACCTCACAGGAGTTCGTTTGTTTGTGTGCAGGTGTGTGTGACCGTGAGACACACTGTGGGTTTCTGCGAGCGCAGCGACAGCACTGCATGCTGCTTCTGTTTCGTACAAACGGTGACGTCGTATCCTTTGTTCGCATTCTCTACGGGGGTGAGCTTGGCCACGGTGCTTTTGGTTTCCAGCGTGTTCTCCGGGGCGGCCCCGTGGCTGTTCTCCTGCAGAGGCCACATCTCCTGCCAGGTGAGTGATGGGTAGTGGGCCAGGTGGCCACTCTGCAGAGGCCTCTTCTGCCTGTAGTTGGTCCACACCTGCAGGATGGTCTCTTTGAAAGGCCTGGTGGTCAGGGTGTAAAGGATGGGGTTAAGAGCGCTGTTGATGGGGAGGATAAAAATGACCACCCAGGAGCTGATGGTACCTAGAGATGAAAGGAGACAGAAAGAGATCATGAAATACACACCAATCACCTTTTACTGTGACACACAGTATGTGAAATGAGCACGTATGATTTCAACAGCAGCATTTTATATGCTACAATCCCTACACAAGGTCAATGCAATGACAGTGAAAACCACTTCAACACTCAACAATTCAATGTGGATGAGATAGATTTAGGAATCCATCACTGAAAAATCATTTTGAGTACTTTCTTGTTTAGGCATTTGAATTGGCTTGTTGAATAGCAGATGATAATGGTTGTAGTTGGCTTCACTGCAATATTCTCAGGGCAGAACATGGACACTGAACAAGAAGAAACAATTCTTTGGTTAAGGTAACGATACCATAATAATATCTCCAACAATCTTCTGTAAGTAGCTAGTGTAGATTAATTAACAAAGCAATGATTGTTTGAAGCCTCCTTACACAACATACTTATATTTACTTTAGCATCCAGGAGAAGCATTATTGTAGACTTATCACACAAAACTGGCAATAACTAAATCCCTTGGATTCTGATATTCTAAGGATTGCCATTTCTCACTGACTCAGTGCATCAGACATTTCCGAAACTTATCTTATATACTGTAAATACTGTAAATAAGACATGTCACTGACTGCTTAGATTGATAGGTTATAATCATCAGAAGTTCATTTTCTCAACTCCCCATCTTAAGTTTTGTGCAAAGTAAAAGTACTACTCCATTACAAATTTGACTATTAAATCAGAAGCTTGTGAAAAAATGTTTTATATGTCTTTGAAATAAAATATGGAAGACTAATAAGAAGGAAAGAAAAGTAGCATTCATAGTAATGCATCAGTGAAGCCGTTCCTGAGGAGCTGGCATGGTTAAAGCTTTTTGAAAACATCCAGTGAGAATTTCAGTGGTCAGGGTTAGGATTAGTAAACTGTGTACGCCACAAGCTTGAGCTGAGAAGCTCAGGTAATCTGGGGCCTCATTTATAAAACTGTGCGTAGGATTGACGTCAAAATTGGCGTACGCATGAAACACAGAAAGTGCGTACGCACAAAAATATCCTGATTTATAAAACAGTGCGCACGCACGTCCTACGCCGATTTCCCTTTATAAATCACAATCCACTCTAAATGTGGCGCACCTGTGTGCGGGTCATACCACGCCCATATTTGCCTATAAATATTCAGAGAAACGCCTCTCATGAATATTGATTCATGACTGAAAGCATGCCGAAAGCAGAAAGAAAAGCCAAGAAACGCAATTTGACCCAGCGTGAGGTGGAAGTTCTCGTCGGGGAGGTGGAGAAGAGGAAGGCGATATTATTTGGTGGACACAGTGTTGGGTTAGGGTTAGGGTTAGGGTCAGTGTTGGGGTCACCAACGCCAAAAAGGCTCTAGAGTGGCAGCATGTGGCGGATGGTGTCAATGCTGTGGCCTCAGAAGGTCGGAGTGTGGCTGAGGTGAAAAAAAGTGGTCAGACATCAAAGTAGACGCAAAAAAGCGCCTGGCATCACACTGGCAGAGCGTCTGTGCCACGGGCGGGGGAACGGGCCATCCGGAGCTCACCCCGCTGGAGGAAACACTGGCGGGGATCATCGGGGAATCCCTCCTGAGTGGAGTGGTGACGGAGGTGGAGGGGGACACCGCCGCCTGCCCTTCAGGAGCCCGATGGTGCGCTCTACAATACTGCGCGCCTGGCTGTGGCGCAGATTCTAGGTCCTCTCCTCTGCGCCTTGTGGGTTAGGAAAAGGGGTGAGCAGCCACCGCTTGAGGGGGTCTCCACTGTCGCCTGCAAGGTCGTGAACGGGTTAAACACTACTACAAAATTGCAAGTCTCAGGATTTCCACATGAATTCTCCGTACCTAGAAGCCACCCATCACGTACAGCGCCGGCCTCCAGTCTGCGCCCAACACTGCTATATGGGCTATATGATATAAGATATTACACTGCATTCATATCAGTGTAAACATAATTTGCCCTACTGTTGTCTTACTATTGTCTTAATCATGTGTTTCCCATGTGCACTCCAGGGAGTATGTTTGTTTATTCATTGTAGAAATTTAATTTTTTACTATCCATTTCTTGCAAATAAACTGTCCATATATGAGAGGTCCATACATCCATCCATCCATTGTCTACCGCTTTATCCGGGGCCGGGTCGCAGAGGCAGCAGTCCGAGCAGAGTTGCCCAGACTTCCCTCGCCCCAGACACTTCCTCCAGCTCCTCCGGTGGCACCCCAAGGCGTTCCCAGGCCAGCCGAGAGACATAGTCCCTCCAGCGTGTCCTGGGTCTGCCCCGAGGCCTCCTACCGGAGGGACATGCCCGGAACACCTCCCTCGGGAGGCGTCCGGGGGGCATCCGAAATAGATGCCCGAGCCACCTCAGCTGGCTCCTCTCAATGTGGAGGAGCAGCGGCTCTACTCCGAGCTCCTCCCTGGTGACTGAGCTCCTCACCCTATCTCTAAGGGTGACTGAGCTCCTCACCCTATCTCTAAGGGTGACTGAGCTCCTCACCCTATCTCTAAGGGTGACTGAGCTCCTCACCCTATCTCTAAGGGTGACTGAGCTCCTCACCCTATCTCTAAGGGTACGCCCAGCCACCCTACGGAGGAAGCTCGTTTCAGCCGCTTGTATCCGGGATCTCGTTCTTTCGGTCATGACCCATAGTTCAGGACCATAGGTGAGGGTAGGAACGAAGATCGACCGGTAAATCGAGAGCTTCGCTTTTTGGCTCAGCTCCTTCTTCACCACGACGGACCGATACAACGTCCGCATAACTGCAGACGCTGCACCGATCCGCCTGTCGATCTTACGCTCCATCTTTCCCCCACTCGTGAACAAGACCCCAAGATACTTAAACTCCTCCACTTGGGACAAGGGCACTCCACCGACCTGGAGGGGGCAAGCCACCTTTTTCTGGTCGAGAACCATGGCCTCGGATTTAGAGGTGCTGATCCTCATCCCAGCTGCTTCACACTCAGCTGCGAACCGTGTCAGTGCACGCTGGGAGGTCCATATATGAGGTCATATAACTATTTATTTTACACGATCAGTTTCACACAGTTTCTCCCGTTTCTTTCTTCTGCCATCAGTGGCGCAGTTTCTCCTTACCCCAGTTATGTGCGTACGCATGGGTCAGAGTTGGCGTGGAGGACCGCACATTTTCCCGTCAAGTTCTCTTTTTATAAATCCCACGGTTTGCGTAGAGAGTGGCGTACGCATTCTTTTGTGCGTACGCAACGTTTATAAATGAGGCCCCTGATGTCTATAACCACAGGAAGGCCTCGCTCCCCATGTTATCATATCCAGAAGTGATGGAAACACAAATCTCCCGCACCTCATATACAGTTTGCATCAAATGCACACTCTGGTCTACACTAAATGGTGTGATTTTGTGCACAAACTTTTTGAAAATGCTCAGAATCTGTGGAAATGGGGGAAAATCACAATGTTTTACAAATGCTCCAGGTCACCACAGCCATCATAACCAGTAGTTCTGCACATGCTCAGTAGAGCCAATCAGAACAAGTTTCCTCCCTGGTGTCATGACTCCCAGTCCATATTTTCATAGGGCTTGACGTCACTCGCGCTGCGAAGCGTGAGTGCAGGAGAGCAGAGCGCAGGTGGAAAAGGGACAGGCTATATGTTTCCTATGGTGTTCTTAAGGAGAGCCTGCGGTCTTATCAAAGGACTGTAAAAGCCGAAAAGAATACATATTTCTCAGAAATAATTGCCTCTGATTGTAATAACCCTCGCACTCTGTTCAAAACCATAAACACCGTCCTAGATGTCCCTAAGTCTAATGTTCTTGCAGCCTCCTCTGAAATTTGTGAAAGATTCCTCCGCTTTTTCACTGATAAAATTGTATCAACAAGATCCTGTATTGTTCAGCCTTCTCATGCCCCTTTGATTCCTTTGCCCTGCACATCTGTTTTTGTTCAGTTCGAGCCAGTGTCCCTCTCCATTTTAAATGACACAGTTAGCCTCATGAAACCCTCTGGTTCCCCTGTAGAGGCCATCCCACCCCGCTTGTTTAAAGAGGTACTTGCTACTATTGGACCAAGTGTCCTTGAGATCATCAATAGCAGTCTCTCCTCTGGCACAGTACCTGGAGATTTTAAACATGCAGTAGTTCGACCCCTACTTAAAAAAACAGGCCTCGATCCCTCCCTCAGTTCCAATTTTAGGCCCATCTCTAATCTTCCGTTCATGTCCAAAATCTTAGAGAACATTGTCCACAATCAGTTGGTACCCTACTTGGAAGCTAATGGCATTACTGAACTGTTCCAGTCTGGGTTTAAACCTTTACATAGCACAGAATCAGAGCTTCTGAAAGTGTCAAATGACATACTCTTGTCAACAGACTCTGGGAAATTTGTTGTTCATGTGCTCCTTGACTTGTCTGCCGCGTTTGACACTGTTGACCACCACATTTTAATCTCCCGCCTCGAGCACTGTGTGGGCATTAAGGGTATCGCCCTTGACTGGTTTCGGTCATACCTAACCGACAGAAGTTTCTGTGTAAAACTCGACAACTTTGTGTCCTCAACAGCTCCTCTTCCACATGGGGTCCCTCAGGGCTCAATCCTTGGCCCTCTTCTATTCGCACTTTATCTACTCCCCCTTGGTTCTGTTTTTAGAAAACACAGGGTCTCATTTCATTTGTATGCCGATGATTGCCAGGTCTATTTTCCTTTGGCACAAAACCATTCCCACTCTGTCCAGCCACTCCTAGACTGTCTTAACGATATTAAAGCCTGGCTCTCCTCTAATTTTCTCAATCTTAATGAAAGCAAGACCGAAGTGATGATATTCCGACCAAGTTGCTGTACTCCCCCAAACATTGACCTTGGCTCTTTGTCACTAAATCTCAAGGATTGTGTCACCAACCTGGGGGTCAAGTTCGATCCTGATTTTAAATTTGAGAAGCAGATCTGTTCTGTAGTGCAAAAAAGTTTTTATCAACTACGCCAAATTGCTAAATTGAGGCCTATTTTATCAAGGCCTGACCTGGAGAAACTAATCCATGCTTTCATCACGACTCGTCTGGACTACTGCAACTCCCTGTATGTAGGCATTAGCCAGGCCTCCCTTTCTCCACTGCAGCTTGTGCAGAACTCTGCTGCGCGTCTGCTAACACAGACTCCTAGGCGTGAGCACATCTCCCCCATCCTGGCCTCCCTCCATTGGCTCCCTGTGCACGACAGAATTATTTTAAGCTTTTGTTATTTGTTTTTAAATATTTTAACAATCTGGCTCCCCATTATCTCTCAGACCTGCTTCAGCCTTACTGCCCACCAAGATCCCTGAGATCAGCCGATCAGCTGCTGCTGACAGTCCCTAAGACGAGGCTGAAGCTCCGAGGAGACAGATCATTTGCCGCCGCTGCTCCGAAACTCTGGAATGAGCTGCCTATCAACATCAGGCAGGCTTCCTCGTTCCCTGTTTTCAAATCCCTTTTAAAAACCCACTTTTATTCCTTGGCTTTTGGTACACCTTGATTTATTTTCATCTTGTTTGATATCATATAACTTGTAGTAAGCTTGTTTGTTTGTTTGTTTTACATGTTTTCTATGTTTTATGCCTTGTCTCTTCTGTGCTTTTGAATTGACTTTTGATTTATTTGATTTATTTTATTTGATGTTTTTGATGTACAGCACTTTGGTTACCTTTTGGTTTTTTTTGTGCTCTATAAATAAAGATTATTATTGGTACTTTTATTTTGACAGTCACCGCAATAACAATCCAACTTGGTGGTCTGCCTACAAGAATGTCCATGTTCTCACAGTGTTAACGTTTATAGTGTGTTGTTCTCTGTTGCATGTGTGTGTGTGTGGTTTCACACAATGTTGTTTTTGGCATTTCTGCACTTTGCAAGCAAATGGAGGTTATTTTTGAAATGCTGACGTGTAAACAAAAGGGTTAGGGTTCTTGCGTTAACAAAGCAAAGAACAATGCATTTTCACTTGAAGCATTGCCATGTAATCAGGGTAACAATCTGTCCCAATTAAAACCACTTGCTTTGTCTTTGGATCAAAAGTCACTAACTAGAACTAAACCCAGGCTGAGCATAAATGTTTAAAAGGGTTTGCTTCAAGGCAGCTGAGTGCTTTTGGCAATCAGTACTCAAAATGAAGAGTTTTCAGTGGTGTGTTCCTTTAAATGGTTGTAGCTCTTCTACTATACCGGGAATCTCCACCTGCAGCAGTGACAGAATCTTGAGGATGAAGATGGGGATCCAGCAGAGGGAGTCAGTGATGACAATGGAAAAGAACCTCTTGGCAATGGTCAACTCCTTCTTGATGTGGTTGCTGTATTTTGTGGTCTGAGTGCCTGTTCTCTGAATGTTGTAGAACATGCTTGCATAAGAGAGGACAATGATGAGGAAAGCCACCAGGTTGAGACCTGCAGAAACACATTTGTTTAGATTCAGGTTATCAATTTTAGTTTTGTCCAATGGGGGGGGGGGGCTGTTAAAGGAATCCTTACCCAGGAAAATGACAATCGAGTAAACATGAGCCCAAAGCGTCTCTGGCTGCTCGGAGTGCAAAGGGAAGCAGACCCCATTGGTCCCATAGAAATTGCGAAATAAACCCTTACAAACGAGGGGAAGGAAGGCAATGATGAAGCCCAGCACCCATATTCCAAGAAGGATGGTGACAGTTCGTTGCCAGCCGGGCGTCAAGTACTTAAAAGGGTAGACGATGCAGATGTATTTCTCTAGAGTGAGGTAAGTAAGGAGCAGCACGGATACTTCAGTGGACAGCATGGCCAAAGAGCCGATGACCTGACACTGACTGCTGTCCATCCAGGCCTGAGCGTGTCGGTTGTACTCGCCCCGGAACTTCAGGTCGTACGCACCGATCATGAAGAGGTAGATTCCCATCAGCCCATCTGCACCTATAAAACATTTTGATATTTTAAGAAAACATGTCAAATCAAATCACATCAAATCAAACTTTATTTATAGAGCACTTTTCATACATACGTGCAACACAAAGTGCTTCACATAAAAGAGAAAAAATTAAATTAAATTAAATAGAAACACGGGCATGCACGCACACACACATCCACACCCACATCCAACCACACATACATACACATACCCACCCAGTCTAGCCAATTCAGTTATCATAAGATATACTAAATCAGGAATTTATAAATATAATAAATTACAATTACTAGAATTAACAGTAAAGATTGAAGGATTCTGGAGTTCTTGACACAGAAGAGGTCGACATTTCATTCTCCTTTGTACTCATTAATAAAACAGCAAGTATGATTCCAAACATTATATTTATTTACAATGAAAACAAATAAAACACAGATTCTAACTATCTATATACAGCTTGGTGTGTGTGTGTGTGTGTGTGTGTGTGTGTGTGTGTGTGTGTGTGTGTGTGTGTGTGTGTGTGTGTGTGTGTGTGTGTGTGTGTGTGTGTGTGTGTGTGTGCGTGTGTCATTGAATCAAATGTTAATTCATGGCTCAGTGGTCTGGTTTCACTTTATATGAGAATTAAATTCTCATCAGGAAGAAACTTGGTTGTTTACGCATGTCAGAATGATTTCTCATGTCAAAGCGTTGTTGAGGTAGAACAAAAGACACGGCCAAATGAAAATGAAAACGATGGCATCTCGAGGCTAAAGCTCCTGTCTAAAGCAACGTTTCACGTGACTATACCGAATCCGTTAAAAAAAGGAGTGTGTTTACACTGCAGCAGCGGACACACTGAAAATGATGTCGTGTGTATGCCAGGCTACTGGAGGGCGCTGTCGCTTGGTTTTGTAATGAAATCACACAGACGTGTGCATAGAACAATACGTTATATATATGAAGAAAACAGAGAGCACCTGACATCGGATTCTATCAGGCGTGAGTCTCAATTACTAAGCTAACGACATGGATTAGAAAACTGAAAAATGGACCGCGAGTCCCTTACCCAGTGTTTTTCAACCTTTTTGAGCCAAGGCACACTTTTTTGTTTGTAAAACTCTGGAGGCACACCACCACCCGAAAATGTTAAAATGTTAAACTCTGTAGCCTCTATTAACAATATAAAGTCTTTCTCTTCAAAGTTTTATCAACAGGACTCAAGTAAATCCAGAAACCAAGGACTTTTTTTAATAGTGACTCCCTCAGTGTGAAACCTGGACCTGATGGATGAAGAGCTGAGATCCTGGTTCACATTCTTCCTTTTCAAAAACTTCTCCATCACTGTCACTGACACAGTACTTTGATACAAGATGGCAGCAGGAGGTGGAGATGAACCACACTGACGTCTGTCACTGTATATTTCACCGGCAAAGTTCTGTGCTGCCCTCTAGTGGTGAAGAGTATTTATACATGATTACTCTGCAACACACTGCTCTCACAGCTGACAGCGGCTGTGAGAGCAAATGATTTTTAGAAAAAAAAAATTGAAATTGGATACTTTCCCACGGCTCACCTGACTATATCTCGCGGAACACCAGTGAGCCGCGGAGCAGTGGTTGAAAAACACTGTTCTAGAGGACAGTTTATGTTCTGTTTCTCAGGAATGGCAAATAAATGCAAGTTGTTGTTTTTGGTTCTGTCACCCCAATTGCAGAAGATTTATGTATATTATGTACAGAGTTCGGCAACAGAATTCAGCCTAAACCATTTGGTCTTCCTCTGTTAATTTTTTTTGTTTTATCCTTTGTTGTTGCATTTTGTATTCCGCTGATCAAAGAAAAAACTATTACTACTACTACTATTATTACTACACAGGGTTATCACAATTTGTATTCTTTATACGTATGTATTACTTACAATTTCATGACAAGCCCAAAACGGTATAAAACTTTAAAGCTTTCATGCTTTGTGTGTCTGAGGCCAAGTGTATTATGCAATCTTTCATAGCAGTTGAGGCCTTGTCTTCAGCTTTTCAGTATCTGTGCAATTTCTCATATTTAATTGCTGTTGCCCTATATCCCATGTAATACAAACACTAATGTAAATAGTCAAATGGATCTCTCTCTCTCTCTCTCTCTCTCTCTCTCTCTCTCTCTCTCTTTTTACTCCATCTATACCGAGTGGTGTAGCGGTCATCTTTGACTATTCCATTCTTTTTTCCCCTTCAAATCCCTTCACCACAACCTTAATCTCAGAAAGCCGCCACCTCTGAGCCTGGCTCTGCGGGTTTCTTCCTATAAAAATGTGAGTTTTTCCTATCCACAGTCACTTCTGCCTGCTTATGTGGATTGATTGGGTTTTTCCTGTAACAGTGCCCTGAAATGACTTTGTTGTATTCGGCACGATAGATATAAAGTTGAATATAACTCATGTAGTGCTTTTCAACTGCTTGAGCATTCATAAAGGAAGTAGTTGCCATGCAGGGCGCTCAGTCCCTCCATTGTGTGCTGCTCAAGGTTCAGTGTCTTGCCCCGAGTCTTCCCTGGTGAACAACATGGAGGAGCTAGATCCAAGCAGCTCCAGACACAAAAGGCTTTTGCTCCTGTTCTTCGATGGAGGAGGAGGTTGCTGTAGGCAGCTCACCCAGCGTTAGCATACAGCTAACACCAGAGGCCTGCAACCAGGGGCCTTCACTCTTCAACTCCTCTGCTGACCCACCACGAGGGTCAGACCTTCCCCTGGTCCAGAGACCAGCACCCAGAGTCTGCTCTCCCATCAACCAGGAAAACCAACCAGTTCCTCCAGGACGGACCAGGGAAACGACGCCTCACAGTACTTCTTTGTGTTTTCCTCAACCAGCAGGAAAACCATCACAGACCTGAGCGACCAGTTCCTCAGTCTGGACAAAGGAACAACCAGGAGCTGCAAAGAAGGACTCCTGAAACATCAACTCCATCTTCTTCTCCTCAGCCTGCAGAACCAGCAACCACAGTTAGCAGGAGGTGCTAACTACAGGAGAAGACACCAGCTTCCCTCCAGCAGGACAACAACTGAACTCCTTCAAGGAAGTGGGAACAACAACTGGGCTTTACCTGAGATTAGTTAAACCTGATGCTATGATAGAACTGTTTAACTTCATGAAGATGTGTTGATTCTGTTACAGTGATTGAGTTCTATAGATAATGATATTAGGAGCAGTTATCACTGTTGTAAACCAACGTTAGCTCTGCCACAGACACAGGGTCTGCATGCTAATCTTTGCTTTACTAGCTAGTTAACTCACAATCCTACACATATCACATCAATGACAACATCACACAGTAACTGAACACCATCTGACGACTCCTGACGTTTTACAAAACAAGTCTCATTCATATCAACTCATTCTAGAAATGGTCCTTTAGCAGAGACACACAGGAAGCAGATGCCAAAGACTAGCTTCCATGTTCCATTGTTCTCCAGCACATGGTGGAGACCCAGGACAGACTTCCTGCTCTCTGATAACCTCCATTTGAATGGAGTTTCTTGTGATCCGCCATCTTGTTTTGTAGTTCCATCACACGTCTCACACACACATACACACTCCCTCCACCTCGCTCTCTCTTTCTCTCTCTCCATGCACACACCACACACACACACACACACACACACACACACACACACACACACACACACACACACACACACACACACACACACACACACATGCACCTACACACACCCAGCTGTATATAGGTAGTTAGAATCTGTGTTTTATTTGTTTTCATTGTAAATAAATATAATGTTTGGAATCATACTTGCTGTTTTATTAATGAGCACAAAGGTGAATGAAATGTCGACTCTTCTGTGTCAAGAACTCCAAAATCCTTCAAGCTTTACTGTTAATTCTGGTAATTGTAATTAATGTAACTATTAATTCAAATTCCTGATTAAGTGTTTAGTATATCTTATGAGACTGATATAACTGAATTGGCTATCATTTCCTGTTTAGACAGGTGGTGCTCCGAGGTTCTGATACACATCAGATTAAATTTCAACAACATTATTAATAACTATCTTTGATAATTATTAATCATTGGCTACATACACAACATAGATGGTACCCCGTGGGTGGGCCACACAGCATATACTGTATGTGATACCTCGTGATTCTTATGAGGTAAGAAATCCCTACACCTGGATCCGCTTTAAAAATCTGAATTTTTTATACCGAGTTGATGCCAGCTGAAAGCCCGTTTACACATTTTCAAGTGAATACACAAAAGTAGTTTTTTTGACTGTAATCCCATTGTTAAACTGTGTATTCTTCTCCACTGCGCGTGTGTGTGTGTGTGTGTGGTTTCCTTACAAAAACAATGAAAAATACATAAACACAGAGGGCTGAGACATAAGTTGACTTTAGTTTTACTCAATTAAAATCAATAGGAATAATCTCTTAATGAAAAGTAGTTTTATATTGTCAGGTTTCGTGAATTCAATTGCACGACAGACAAGAAGCTCAGTTCAAAAGTGTTTTATTCTCAAAACCACAGCAGAAGCAAAGTCAGGCAGTCCAAGATCAAAACCAGAGCAGGCAATGGAGGAGGAAATCCAGGAGGAAAAGTCGGAGAGGCAGAGGTCCAAACACAAAGGCAACACGAGGAAATATGGCGGGTATGACTGGTGTGAGAACAGGCGAACTGGCAACCAGAGCTACACGAGAGGGGAACTAAATACAAACACTGATGACAATTACAAACAGCTGTGATCAGGAGGAGGAAGCAGGGGAACACAGGGGCGGAGCTAAGGGGAACACAGAAGGGGAGGAGAGAAGGCAGGATCATGATCATATTTTATAAACTACTGTTGCTCTATATAAATATAAATATTTTTTTCCATTTTCTTTTTTCACTAATTTTGTGAGGTAAAGGATGCTTTGACGCAACCAATAATGTAATAATATCCAATGATGTGAAAAATGTGACCATTTTAAATGTAATAAAACTAATAATTATTATAATTTCGGGCCGGTCAACCAGTGCCAAAGGTCCGCCTGTGGCCCACCAGCCTTATATTGCCTCGGACTGCACTAGACCAACAGCACACTCCTGATCATGTTAACTCTGACCATCATGTTGTGGGCTTATACGCTTACTTATATGCTGTATGACAAGCTTGAAAACGTATTTGACTAGATTTTTTTCAGCTTGTCATATATGAGTGTCGATAAAAGGTGGCCAGTCTGTCACAGAACAAGCAAACACACCAACACTGACAACACTGACAAGAGAGCTCTGAGGAAGATTAACCCCCGGAAGGCCCCAGGACCAGACCACCTCCCGGGGAGGGCGCTCAGAGCATGTGCAGATGAGCTGGCTGATGTCCTCACCTCCATATTCACCCTCTCCCTCAGCCAGAGCGTTGTGCCCACCTGCTTCAAAACCACAACCATCGTCCCCTCCCCAAGAAAAGCCCCCCCGCCTGTCTGAATGACTACAGGCCAGTAGCACTCACTCCAATCATGCAAAATGCTTGTAGAGGGTGTTGAAGTCCCACATTCAGAGCAGCCTACCAGAGACACTTGACCCCTGCAATGTGCATATGGGCCAAACAGGTCCACCTCAGATGGTCCCATCACTGCTTCTCTCCACTATTCCCTCTCTCACCTGGAGAACACACACTCCTACATCAGGATCCTCTCTGGGGAACACACACTCCTACATCAGGATCCTCTCTGGAGAACACACACTCCTACATCAGGATCCTCTCTGGAGAACACACACTCCTACATCAGGATCCTCTCTGGAGAACACACACTCCTACATCAGGATGCTCTTTGTGGACGACAGCTCAGCATTTAACACGCTCATCCCCCACAAACTACACACAAACTACACACACTGGGACTGCAACCCTCCCTCTGTGACTGGCTCCTACACTTCCTGTCTGGCTCCTACACTTCCTGACTGGCTCCTAGACTTCCTGACTGGCTCCTAGACTTCCTGACTGGCTCCTAGACTTCCTGACTGGCTCCTAGACCTCCTGACTGGCTCGTAGACCTCCTGACTGGCTCCTGGACTTCCTGACTGGCTCCTAGACTTCCTGTCTGGCTCCTAGACTTCCTGACTGGCTCCTAGACCTCCTGACTGGCTCCTAGACTTCCTGTCTGGCTCCTAGACTTCCTGACTGGCTCCTAGACCTCCTGTCTGGCTCCTAGACTTCCTGACTGGCTCAAAGACCTCCTGTCTGGCTCCTAGACCTCCTGTCTGGCTCCTAGACCTCCTGTCTGGCTCCTAGACCTCCTGTCTGGCAGGCCCCAGTCTGTCAGGATTGGAAACAGGACTTCAGTCAGCCTCATCACCAACACTGTCCCCCTCAGAGACGTGTCCTCAGCCTCGTCCTCTACACCTTGTTCACACATGACTGTGTCGCCTCCCACAAGGACAACATCATCCTGAAGTTGGCAGATGGCACCACTGTGATCGGAGCATCACAGGGGAGGAGGAAGCGGCTTACAGGAGGGAGGTGCTGGTCTAGTGGCTTGGTCTGAGGACAACAACCTCTCCCTTCACACTGACAAGACAAAGGAGATGATAGTGGACAGGAGGAAGGAGAGGAGACCTCACCGTCCACTGTCTATCCGGGAGCTCGAGGTGGAGAGGGTGAGCAGGGTGTCCACATCAGAGGACCTCACCTGGACACTCAACACCACACAGGAGGACCTCACCTGGACACTCAACATCACACAGGAGGACCTGACCTGGACACTCAACACCACACAGGAGGACCTCACCTGGACATTCAACACCACACAGGAGGACCTCACCTGGACACTCAACACCACACAGGAGGACCTCACCTGGACACTCAACACCACACAGGAGGACCTCACCTGGACACTCAACACCACACAGGAGGACCTCACCTGGACACTCAACACCACACAGGAGGACCTCACCTGGACATTCAACACCACACAGGAGGACCTCACCTGGACACTCAACACCACACAGGAGGACCTCACCTGGACATTCAACACCACACAGGAGGACCTCACCTGGACAGTCAACACCACACAGGAGGACCTCACCTGGACACTCAACACCACACAGGAGGACCTCACCTGGACACTCAACACCACACAGGTGGTCAAGAGGGCCCAACAACGGCTGTACTTCCTGATGAGGCTGAAGACATTGGGCATGTCTCCCAGGATACTCAGGAACTTCTACAGCTGTGTGGTTGAGACACCTTAACCAGCTGCATCACACCTGGTACATCACACCTGGTACATCTCACCTGGTACATCACACCTGGTCCATCACACCTGGTATGGCAGCACTACTGCGGCGGAGCGCAGTGGCCTGCAGAGAGGATCAGCAGAACACCACTACCTCTCTGCAGAGCCTCTACCAGCACAGGGCCACCCCCCCCCCCCCCCATCCACAACACAGACTGTTCAGACCCCCCCCCCATCCACAGCACAGACTGTTCAGACCCCCCCCATCCACAACACAGACTGTTCAGACCCCCCCCATCCACAACACAGACTGTTCAGGCCCTCCACCCATCCACAACACAGACTGTCAGACCTCCACCCATCCACAACACAGACTGTTCAGACCCTCCACCCATCCACAACACAGACTGTTCAGACCTCCACCCATCCACAACACAGACTGTCAGACCTCCACCCATCCACAACACAGACTGTTCAGACCTCCACCCATCCACAACACAGACTGTTCAGACCCTCCACCCATCCACAACACAGACTGTTCAGGCCCTCCACCCATCCACAACACAGGCTGTTCAGACCCTCCACCCATCCACAACACAGACTGTTCAGACCTCCACCCATCCACAACACAGACTGTTCAGGCCCTCCACCCATCCACAACACAGACTGTTCAGACCTCCACCCATCCACAACACAGACTGTCAGACCTCCACCCATCTACAACACAGACTGTTCAGACCTCCACCCATCCACAACACAGACTGTCAGACCTCCACCCATCCACAACACAGACTGTTCAGGCCCTCCACCCATCCACAACACAGACTGTTCAGGCCCTCCACCCATCCACAACACAGGCTGTTCAGACCCTCCACCCATCCACAACACAGACTGTTCAGACCTCCACCCATCCACAACACAGACTGTCAGACCTCCACCCATCCACAACACAGACTGTTCACCTTCTGCCCTCAGGCCGGAGGTTCAGAAGCTTGAAAAGCAAAACTAATGGACTGAAAAACTCTTTCTTCCCCGTTGCCATCAGACTCTGAACAGCTTCTGACATGTTTACTTTGGACATCTCACGTTCGCGCTAATATTTTTGCACTGCCCTGTTACTATATTTTATTTTTTATATTTTATTCTCTTGTGTATATACTTATTTATGTAGGTCGGCTTCAGGGTGGACGGCAAAATAAGAATCTCATTCACTGTGAAACCTGGCTTTTCTTGTGATATGACAAATAAAACACCTTGAACCTTGAACCTTGAACACCACTGACAACTCTGGCTCACCAAGTAACCTCACATGCATGTTTTTAGACAGTGAGAAGCAACCCAGATGAAGCCCACCCACACCCCTTCAGAACATGCAAACTCCACACAGAATGGCCCGGAGGGTATTTGATCCCATGACCTTCTCCCGATGTGCTCCACCACATGGCCTGGGTACAGTCAGGCCTCTGGCCTGCACAGGTTGCCAGTTCATACACAGAGAAGCACAGTGCTTTCCCACATACAAAGCAAGCTGTGGGCGTGTTAGTCCCACACTCTCAGCCAGTAACCGCCACGTTATTTCACTTACAGCAGAGGGAGATGATGCACATGGCGTGGAGCTTGTTCTCCGAGCGGATGTAGGAACGCATGCAGATGACGAAGATGTTTCCGAAGCAGGTGGTGGCGGAGACAACCCAGACGAAGACCCTGAGCATGATGTTGGCCAACAGATCCTCGAAGGACGAGATGCCGTCCGTGTTGGGCTTGCAGCTGCGCACATGAGGCGCATAGCCACAGTACTGGAATTTCTTGAAGTAGCTGTGATAGTACAGTAGGAAAAAAAAATCCATGTTAAGTTAGGCAGAAATGGTTTCATTTGATACACAGCCGAGAGTAGTTTTATATACTGAACATGTCAAAGAAATGACACAAAAGGAAAAGTTTAAGAAATTTTAACTAGTAATTTCATTGTGATCTGAAGTAATGACTGAGCTGCATTCATCCCGAAAAACTGAATCAATTTCCCTTCCCTTTCTCAAACTACTGTCTTTAAAAGTTCAAAAGTACTCATCACGGAAAAGTTTCTGGTCGACAGCTTTGTGGGAGAAAAATAAACTTGTGACCTTTTCACAGCATCTTACTACAACTTCAAACTCTATGGTGAAAATAAAGGAGCCATTATATGTACTTATAAAAATAAAATTCATGCTCTCTCTTTTTTTTTTTTATTGTATTAGGCCCTGTTTAGATGAAAATTTGTTGAGTGAAAACACAAAACCCTCATTGTTTCATTTTAGGTCTGTGGTGCTCCGTAATGTGTTGAAAACAGCCAAGGTTGAATTTTCTAAAGACATCCGGGCTTTGTCTACAAGTACAAGTTCTGCTTGTGTGCATGAGCACAACCACCATGGTCAATTGTTCTTCTACTCGGACAAACAGAGGTCGAATCGAGTGTCAGAACTCCCAATCCATATTCGCGTTTTAGAGTTCAGGATTGCTCTGCTGTGATCATCAATCACAAAGCTAATGACAACACAACATTTTGAGGTTTGAACTGCAATGAAACCTATGAAATTTCTCCACTTGTCCATCTGAAACAGGCGAAGGAACATTGAAAGACACACAATGACATACTTACATGTGAGTCAAGTACTTGAGAGGCTCAAACATTCGTCGCTGTATGTTTCCAATTTCTATTCCCTCTATGCTCCTGAAGCACATAGAAACATCTGGATTTAATCTTTGTTCAATACTCCAAACACAGACAAAGCACAGCATATGGAGTTTTGACTTAACACGATTCGCAGAATTTAAAAAAGGCTTTTTAAAAAAGCCCTCGATGGGAAAACAATCCTTGAAATCCTCTCATGCCAAGGCAGATTCAGATCTTTTGCTTACACGTGAAAAGCACAAAGGACTGACAGTGGCCCAACACTGAACGGATGATCGACCGTGTTTTTGCTTCTCATTCAGATTGACTCGTTCATCAAGGCGTAGCTCTTCAAACATCTATTAACATGTAACATGTTCAGTATTTTTCATCCACAATATTTTGCTTTTTAAAGTCATTTGTACTCACAATGACTTTAATTTGTGCAGCTTGTCGAAGTGGTCGACTTGGAGTTCCACAATGGGATTGTACGATATGTTTCTGTTGGGATAAGAGGAAAGAAAGAAATACTATTAAAAAAAGACAAAAACAGATTGATATCTTCTGATTTATACTCATGTTTTGCAGGACACAAGTGGTAAACTTCATTCTTCTTATACAGTCCATCCAAAATGATTCCCCATGCTTCGCTCCTTCCACACTTATTTAATTTACTATTTTAAACCAAAATGGATTTAATAATTTTTTCTCCATACAAAATTCTACACACATTGTTCCATAATATTTCTACAGCTTCACAGGAGTCCAGCTTGGGTAAGTTCAGTTAATTGGACTTGATTTGGATGGACATGTACCATCTATTGCCCCCTTGTGGACAGTGCAGTCAGAGACAAACCAAACGTGACAAGAGATGTCGGTGGGGAATCAAAAATGGCGGTGTTGCGGGCGCCGCCATACTTATTTACCGGTCGCCGCCATTTTGAAAATATGCGTACCGGAAGTGACGTTTACAGAAGCGACATACAGGAAGTGACGTATCAGACCCCGCGGAACGTCGGGAATTACGTTTTCAGAGGCCCACCCACCGGAAATGACGTTGGAGGACCCACTCGCCGGAAAAAAACTGTGCGCCGCTTTTCAAACGCACATTTGTTCCCATTGCATTGTTTTCTTCACACGTGTACTCGAAGCTCAACAGAGTAAAGGATTGTCTTCTGCTAAGGTAAATAATTGCATTTTTTTCTATGTGTAAAGTATCAGCCTGCACTAATAAGAACGAAATAGTAGGTGGAGTTATACCAGTATTTAGAGACTATGTTTATACTGGCACTGGAAGACCGGAGCCAGATCAGCTTCACAACCTTCCATGAGGGAACAGATATGTTCATCTCTCCCCAACTGTGTCCGTCTGTCCATATATCTCTGCTGCTTTATTTCTCCGTCCAGACAACTCACAGTTTACTGTGTGCCTTCACTTATCACTCCTGCTAACTGCAGTTTCATCACAACATTTAGTTGCGTTTACGTCCTAAATGGCTGAATTTTGTCACGTGGGTGAAAAGCCTCAAAACGGTGTGCATCAGCCTGCACTAATAAGTAGGACATGGTTGATAGGTGTCATTATATCAGTATTAGTGAGAGGAAGAGTTGTTGTATAGTTATGTTGGGAGCAATTCAAGTAAGATCAGCTCAAAGTTTATGTTGCTCTTTTTTTATCTTTGTTCCATGTGTTGATTTATTTAGACCCGTACTTTTTATCATACTGCATTACTAGATTTTTACAACCTGACTGGGATTTCTGTGTTATCAGTGCATCCAAATTAGAGAAAGTTTAATGGTTGTGAGGGAGATCGAATATCTTATATATAACATACTGCAATGAATCACTTGGATGCTTGTCAGTTTGCATTCATCAATGAGAGATCAGTACATTTGAACAAATACTAATGATTCTGATTTAAATATTTTTTCAGATGCAGTGTTCAATCAGAATGTCACGTCATCGCAGCAGCGAATGCTTGGGCATAGAGCATTCATATGCACACCCAACAATGCACACAGCATCTGTGCTGACCACGGATCCAGAGACCGTAAAGGAATTGAGTGTCCATGTCTGCATGCAGAACACTCCTATGACTCATCAATCAAGTTTGAGATTTTTTTATGTAACATAAGCTCAATTTGTTTATTTTTATTCATCTGTATTGCAACAGATCTTCGAGATGCTGAAAGAGATGGAGGAGGTCACGGAAATCAAGAAGGGGGACCTGAGACTCATCGATTACATTTTTGATGTTATGCTTCCAGAATTAAGATGATCAATCAATGGAGGACATCATAGAAGTAGTGGTCAATATTTTGTGTCTTTTGAAACCTATCTGCATGCACCTTGTCGATCTTTTTCAGATCATCATCAACATCCTGATGGCTGAAGGTCACACAAGGCTTCAAGCAGAGGTCATCATAGCCAGTGGAGAAAATTCTAACAAGCTCCTGTGGTCTGTGCTCTCATCCTCCCTGCCGGATGTCTAACAATATCGTGGTTTGAAGTCTCCTGTCCCGATTTTCAGAGTGTATCTTTTATCTCTGTCTGTCCTCTCCTCTATCCTCTCACCCCAACCGGCCAGCAGAATGCCTCCACCTCTGAGTCTGGTTTCTGCAAAGATTTCTTCCTGTTAGAGGGACTTTTTCCCTTTCCACAGTCGCTCACGCTTGCTCATGTGGATTTGTTGGGTTTTCTCTTTAAAAGTGCTTGTAAAATATAATAAAGAACAATGACGTGATTCATGGATGGTTTTATTCTTTTAAACTTGTCAGAGGTACTTTTTGAAGGTTTGTCATGGACATTTACTCTGAAGTAACTACAGTTACTCTCCATTCTTGTAGTTAGTTTTGCTTAATGCATCACATTGTCACTGCATGAATGAAGCAGGCAGATCAGTTTAGTAGCTGAACTCTACAGATGTGGTTCCAGCTGCAGTGTCTTGCTGAAATAGGTTCAGAGAGATATTGAATATGGAATATGATGGGGGGGGGGGTTCTCCCTCTTCAATCCACTTGGCTCTGGGCCTTATAAATACTCTGAGCTTTATTCACATAATATCTACCTGGATGTTCCGCCAGTGTTCTTGTGCTTCTTCAAACTGAACATGACCCATGAAACCGTGACGTAACTGAAGCAGTGACGTAAGTTGTCCTTTTAAATATGGCGGCGACCACAAACACGCATGGCGGCGGCCAAAAACAAGTATGTCGGTGCCCATAAGCCACCATTGTGATACCGCAGTGGCGAGGTTTGCGTTTTGAGAGTAGTATGGCGCTGACCCTGAGCAATAATGGCGGCGTCCACAAACACGCATGGTGGCGTCCACAAACAAGCATGTCAGCGGCCGTACACCGCCATTTTTATACCGCACTGGCGAGGTTTCAAGTCTGGAGGAGCGCGGTTGCATTGCGGATCATGTACTCTTGCCTCCCACCGACAGTGACGCTATAATTGTGCGTCGGAACAAAACATTGCATGTAGTACTGCCTCCCACCAACAGTGGCGCTGGGGTGGTGATTCGGATCAAAATGGCCGAACAAGATGGCGGCGGTGGATTCCCCACCGACGGCTTCTCAAACGTGAAGCCAAAGGAAATGTCTGTCTATCTTGAGACACGATCGTCTCCTGGCACAGAACTGGGCTAAGTCCTGAAAACCTAAAAAATGTCACAACGTGTTGCACAGAAGACAGTATAATCTGAGCACCGAGTACACATATACGTGTTTGGTGGATTCGTTTGTGTTGGAACAATCCTTCTTGGGATAAACATTACATCAGAGCTGGAGATGTTGGTTGCAAACAATAAGTTTATAAGATGAATGACTTAAAGGAGTATAACTTACACTGTAACTCATAAATTACATAATTATAATCTTACATCATCTTCCACATGCTTTAAACTCTTGCCATATTATTACTATTATTATTATTATTATTACTATTATTATTGTTGTTGTTGTTGTTGTTATTATTACTATTATTGTGATGTCTTTGCGTGTAACAAGTAACAGTTCCCCTTTGAGACCTAAAATAAAAAGCTCCTCTGGTTTTCCACAGTATATATTGATATCTCCCTGACGTCTACAGCACGATGCCACCGTTCTGCTCCATTCTGCCTTCTCATCGCAAGTGTCAGCAGAGACTCGACACAGGTGAGATTAAATCTCTTTGAACAGCCTGCAGACAGCACAAACTGGTCTGCACCTCGCTGCACCTCAATCGCAGCTCAGGCTGGTGAAAAGGAGTTGAGCTCGACGCTGGAGGACTGGGACTTGTTAAGCTGCTGCTGCTGCTGCTGCTGCTGCATTGTTGCAAGATGTCTGTGTGAAAGAGTCCAAGGCTTCATTTACCTGCACTCAAACGTAACACAGGTGACATTGTGTTTGCGTTTACCTGTTTTTAATGTCAAGTATGTTTCCTTCAAACACCCACCTTTCCTCTCACACACCCAGAAAATATAGTAATTGCATGACATCTTATTGCACTCGCACAATAAAAGATGTTCAAGTCTGAAGTAAAGGTGCATCAAAACATCACTAATATATGTATTTACAACCATGGATTCTCTCATCAGATGGGCACAGATAGTTGATTTTGCTGATAATGTTGGATGAAGTACGAAAACCACAACTACCACACACACACACATATTTATACCAAGCTGAAAGGGAACACAGACCAAACCAAACACCTGTAAAAAACATGCAAAGTCCACACAGAAGCGTCTTTTGCAGGGATGTGACTAACTTTAGCTCCTTGCTGATAGCTAGTACCGATCCAAGTACTTATCAAATGAAAGGACATGTAGTTCATATTCTATTTGTAAATGATACAATGATACACAAATAACACACCCATCTTTGGAAGAGGAGGAAGTATTTCCTCTTGTGGTGCCATGTGCCAGAGCAGAGCTGCCTAATTGTGGGAGGAGTCAAAGGGAGGGCTTATCTTGATTGTGATTGGCTAAACCCCTGATGACATTATATAGGTTTTGATTTCTGATTGGCTGGTTGGAGCAACACACTTTTTAAAACCCTGAACAAGCCAGAGAGAGAGAGGACACACGTTCTTTCTCCTCCTCTTCATAATTTGTCAGGACATAATTTACAGTCTGTCTTACATTTGTTCTTATGAATATTAAAGACTCCCCGCAGTGCAGACATCACTGGTACCTTGTTGACACATGATGTCATGTAATTCTTGGGTCGTATTGGATCACTTTCATGAGTACAAGTACTCTATGCAGTATTGGCCCTGATGCTGGTATCGATATTGTCATTTGTTGGCCACAATATCAACCACGACGGCCAATAGATCAAGGTGTAAAAGTTGATTTTAATTAGATATACAGGTCACAGGTCACTCCACAGAAAAGATTCCTGTGATCTATGTAGAGAGTAAATAACTCATGTGAGATCCGGGGCAGTAAACAGCCACGGGATAAACACTCATGCATTCAGAACTGTATCTGCAGAAATAAAAACTCACAGTTGGAGCAGATCCTCCAGCAAGACAAAGAGATTAGGCGGGATTACCTCCAGTCTGTTGCTTGATAGATCTCTGAGTGCAGACACAAATCCATGTCAGTTTCCCCCCCCAAAACAAAACAAAACAACAAATATTCACATACAACAAACAAATCTGACAGATGCAAACTGCACCTTCTGTGTTTTATTCCTGTGCGTGTGCTCATACACACACACACACACACACACACACACACACACACACACACACACACACACACACACACACACACACACACACACACACACACACACACACACACACAGCAATATTATTTTTAAGCACATGATAATTGATTCTGAACACATGAAATGAGAGGAAAACAGTTTGAGGGTCGACACAACGTATACTGTGCATCACAACAAAGAAAAACTTGAAAGTTTATATTTAAAGGTTATTATGGCACTATTTCACTGGTCCGATCCCCTCAAGATGAAACTGGGCTGTTTGTAGAACCCGAAGTGAAAATTGAAGCGTATAAGAGAATAAAAACATATAAAGGTGTTTAACAACATGCACATGCCCAACAATATACAAATCATAAAGCACAGTAATAAGTAAATCTAGTCAAACACACAGTCTGACACTCTCACTACTCCACAACGTCATGTTGCTTTCCTGTAAACAGACTGCAATGAAAAGAGTGTCACTTACAATTCCCCGAGTTTCTGGAGGACAGACAACGCCTGCTCGTGTATACGGCTGATCCTGTTATGTTGCAAAACCCTAAGAAGAAACAAAAACCCCCCAGCTAATTCATAACTTTTTTAATCCTCCCAATCAAATATAGTGAACTCTCTGGTTTGTAGAGAAACTGTTTAAATCACATAGGTACATACGTACAGGACTGTCAGCATGTTGCAGGAGCGGAAAGAGACATTTCCAATTCTTTCAATGAGATTTCCCTCCAGATCGCTGCAGAAGAAGTTATCCAACTCATCAAAAAGACTCGTCGCTTAAATGCGAAGACAACTTGTGACATTTTACTTACAGCCAGTTGAGTCGGGGCATCTCTCTACAGATGTCGTCCAGGTCCATCAGAGAGTTGTTCAATAAAACCCTGTCAATCAGAGACGCCACCATCACTCCCAGCCACACTCCGACAGGTCGGCACAGCAAAGCAAAACCAAAACAAAAGTCTAAAACTCACAGAAGAACAAGAGAATTTAGTCCCGAGAAGGTCATGGAGGACATATGATGGAT
The DNA here is from genome assembly GCF_963422515.1 of Blennius ocellaris. NCBI lineage: Eukaryota > Metazoa > Chordata > Actinopteri > Blenniiformes > Blenniidae > Blennius > Blennius ocellaris. Next base: position 29,520,906 of record NC_137658.1, read on the forward strand.
GTTATTGTTCTCTAGGATCCTGCAAGAAGAAGAAAACAGCTTCAGCCTCATCAGTGCTGAAACGAGATGGAATCAATGGATGTAAAAACAGAGACGACTGGTGGGAGGCAGACATACAACCACTCCAGCTTGTGCAGATCTTTGAAAACTCCTGGCATCAGGACCGATATGTGGTTGTAGCTCAGATATCTGGGAAAAAAGGAAAGACCAATATGGAAGAATGTCTGAACAAGACGCTCTCTTTAAAAGAAGCAATTTTCAGTTTGGCGGTTTGCTCCTGCTCCGCCTGTGTAGTCGTGACGATAACCGGACAATGGGACTCTCAATGGGAATCTCCTTCATTCTAGACATTTCCACATGACCCAGCTTTCAATCAAAAGAAACAGAATCTACTCATGGCGGCGTGTGCAACTGTAGTCATGTGTTTGAGTCCAGCTCATGCTCAGTGTTCCTGCAGCGCCACAGTCAGTCCAACCTGCTGGAGGCTCTCTTTAGAGCGGACGGTAACCCTGCTTTTAAAATCCAATGACCAGATTTCACCAGGGAATCACACTTCAGTACATGTTGCGTCGATAAAAAGTGCGAAGAAGAAGAAGAAGAAGAAGAAGAAGAAGAAGAAGAAGAAGAAGAAGAAGAAGAAGAAGAAGAAGAAGAAGAAGAAACATGGTGAAGGAGGAGGAGATGGATAATGAGGATGATGGGGCCCAGGACAAAACCCCAGTGTGGGTATTCACAAAGCGTCTCAGGGAACACTTATCTCAGCCTAAAAGTCCCTTAACAAGGAATTCTTAGCTTAAACGTGACTCAGGAAGTGACTCAGAGTAACTCAGCAAGGAGTTGACAGCAACTTTTATCTTAGTGAGGAGGAGTGGTTGACCTGTTGCTCTGTATGATGCAGTCTGCTGAGAGCTGATTGGTTGTTAGAGAGGAAGATGCTCTGTATGATGCAGTCTGCTGAGAGCTGATTGGTTGTTAGAGAGAGGAAGATGCTCTGAGCTCCTTGTCCATATCCACAAAGCATCCTCAGGCTGAAAGTAGCTCGTAGTGACGTCACTCTTTAGAAAAATCTTAGAAGTCCTCAAAATGTAAGACTTTTCTCAGAATTGTTCCTTACTAAGATAAACGTAATTCACAAAGCATCCTCAGCCCT
>NC_137658.1:29527055-29542055 GCF_963422515.1 Blennius ocellaris
AAGTGAGGCCGTGAGTGTGGAAGTTGAATATTTGGTTAATGAACAACAGTCGCACTCTGTTGGGATTTTGTTGGTGATTGATTATTGAAAGTTCCTCTCAGGACACTGACTGAAGTCTCCTCGCGCAGTTCGGGCAAGGACTCCTGAGAGATGCCCCAGTTGTGAGCGTTGCTAGCTGGGAGGTTTTGTGTGAACAACAGTTGTGAGCGTTGCTAGCTGGGAGGTTTTGTGTGAACAACAGTTGTGAGCGTTGCTAGCTGGGAGGTTTTGTGTGAACAACAGTTATGAGCGTTGCTAGCTGGGAGGTTTTGTGTGAACAACAGTTGTGAGCGTTGCTCTGGGAGGTTTTGTGTGAACAACAGTTGTGAGCGTTGCTCTGGGAGGTTTTGTGTGAACAACAGTTGTGAGCGTTGCTAGCTGGGAGGTTTTGTGTGAACAACAGTTATGAGCGTTGCTAGCTGGGAGGTTTTGTGTGAACAACAGTTGTGAGCGTTGCTCTGGGAGGTTTTGTGTGAACAACAGTTGTGAGCGTTGCTCTGGGAGGTTTTGTGTGAACAACAGTTGTGAGCGTTGCTAGCTGGGAGGTTTTGTGTGAACAACAGTTGTGAGCGTTGCTAGCTGGGAGGTTTTGTGTGAACAACAGTTGTGAGCGTTGCTCTGGGAGGTTTTGTGTGAACAACAGTTGTGAGCGTTGCTCTGGGAGGTTTTGTGTGAACAACAGTTGTGAGCGTTGCTAGCTGGGAGGTTTTGTGTGAACAACAGTTGTGAGCGTTGCTAGCTGGGAGGTTTTGTGTGAACAACAGTTGTGAGCGTTGCTCTGGGAGGTTTTGTGTGAACAACAGTTGTGAGCGTTGCTAGCTGGGAGGTTTTGTGTGAACAACAGTTGTGAGCGTTGCTAGCTGGGAGGTTTTGTGCGAACAACAGTTGTGAGCGTTGCTAGCTGGGAGGTTTTGTGTGAACAACAGTTGTGAGCGTTGCTAGCTGGGAGGATTTGTGTGAACAACAGTTGTGAGCGTTGCTAGCTGGGAGGTTTTGTGTGAACAACAGTTGTGAGCGTTGCTCTGGGAGGTTTTGTGTGAACAACAGTTGTGAGCGTTGCTCTGGGAGGTTTTGTGTGAACAACAGTTGTGAGCGTTGCTCTGGGAGGTTTTGTGTGAACAACAGTTGTGAGCGTGCGGCTAGCTGGAGGGCTTGTGGAAGCCTCGGGTTCTATTGTCTGTCTTGTTTGTGTGAATTTGATGTCTGATCTGCTCAGCGCGTCACTCAACACTGTGGTGGGCTGGTGCAGGATCGATGAGTTTTGTACCTGATCTCTGATAGGAGATCACTTTCTGTGAGCCTGTTGGTCTTGTCATTTTTTCAAGTGGCAAGTTATGGGTGATCAGAAAGTCTTTGGGTCATTTCACTGCCGGCGTGCAGCAACAAAGTCTGTTATGAGAACAGCCCAAGCTGGGACCAGGACTGTGGAGGATTTATGCGAGGACTCCACAGGAGGAGAAATAGGGCTGCAGACCATTCTCCATTAAAACTGACAATAATTCATCACCAATGCACTAAATTTCATTATTGTTTAAAATGTATTGTTTAAAAAGATGCTCTGGGAATTATTGAAATGTGAAGTGTGTCTTGTTCTGTGTTGCTATGTGTCTTTTTGTGTGTCACTAAATTGTTCTACTAACATTATACAAATAATCATAAATAAGGGTGACATACAGTCAAATCAGTCCACAACAGAAGTAGATAAAACTAAAGGTAAAAACGCAAAGATTGGAAAACATAAAATAAAAAACAAACTCACCAAAGGAAAGACAATTTATTTAAAAAAAGATGAAAAATGTATGTTTAAAGACAATTTTTGAGTTTATTGAAGCAAACTGTCCACTGTGTTCTGCAGTGTTTGTGTTCTGTGTGTGTCTCTAGTGACCTCTAGTTGACCTCTAGTTGACCTCGGCTCCTCAGCAGTTTGATAAGAGCTGCTGAAAGAACTCTGTTTCTCATGTATGTTAGTATTCTCATTTAAGTAACAATTCCTTTTGTGTAGCTGGAGTGGTTTATGCGCGTTTAAGTTTTTCTGTCTAATGTAATATTTTATGTTAGTATGTAAGGAGGAAACTTAAAATGGGTAGTCAACAGTCCACTCGTTCTGAAACAGAGATATGAGTGTGTTTTAGGTTTTAACTCCTGCTGGTGCTGTTGGTAGAATTAAGAGTGAGTGCTTAATTCTTCTTGCATGTTGTGCGATTGTGACAGCGGTTCATGTAATGATTGTAAGTTAGAGCTAACTGAAGCTTGTTTTTTTGTTGTTGTTTTTTTCCCCCTATTGCTTCATCCCCGTCTGTTTTGTAGTTTTGTGTCAGAGTAATTTTATATATAGTTGCCATATTCGTGCTTAATTATATTCATGTTCAAGTTCTATCTTATTCCTGTGTACTCTCTCCTTAATCATTAATCACATGTTCTGAGCAGGTCAACCTGACCGAGGCTGATAAACAAGATGAGCCGCGTCTTCCATACAGCTGCCATCTCGACGTCCCATGCGCGCAGGATGTCCTTTGATTGTACTCATAGTTGATAAACTGTTAAAGCTCACAGAATGTTTGTTACTATGATGTGTATCCTGTAAACCCTCCCCTTTGTTTAATGAAATAAAACCGCAGGAGAAATGGTCTGAAGCTCAGAGTGGGTAGGAGGTGTAATCTGAACACGCTCCTAGGCCATTCTCCTCGCGAGTAACCAAAGCTCATTCGTGTTGTCTTCTTCTTTCTTGCAGATTTAATAAATGTCTGTAGCCTAAACCTGACATTTAACTTGGTCCTTCGAGCCGGATGCCAACAACGCCTGGTGGTTCCGGCACACGCAGTCGTCGCCAGCAAGCCCACGGCCGTGGCGGGCCTCACTAGGTGAGACCCAGCACCTTTTCCAGGAACTGACGCTACTTCGTGTGCTGGGACCCGCAGGTTGAAGGCATCCAACGGCGAGAGGAAAAAGACTCCGACGGGTGAGCATTGTTTTGGGTTAAAAAGAAAAATGTGCGACTGAGGGTTGCAGAATAGTAAAACCCTGTGAATTCTAGACTCTAACAGGTAAAACTAAAAACGCTGAGGTAGTGGACGCCTGAGAATAGTTCACATTAAAAACAGACGTCGGAGTCCACGGTTGCGGCGTTACCGAAAATTCCGTAAATAAAAAGGCGCTGAGGTAGTGGACGCCTGAGAATAGTTCACACTAAAAACGGACGTCGGAGTCCACGGTTACAGCGTCACCGAAAATTCCGTAAAAAAGAAACTAAAAGTGTGTATGTTGAATGAGTGGGTGGACTGTGAACCACTAGGTTACAGCCGCCATTTAAAACAACAGGAAAGTAACTAGTGGGCTGGCGTGGATGCACAGGCAAGAATTCTCCACCTGAAAGGGTTGAAGTGAGAATTACCACGATCAGTAAAACAATTGACCACTACCCTGTTGACAGGTTGACCAACGGTACCATAGACAACCCTACGTAGTGTGGTCCGTCCAAATTTAAAAACAAAATGGGACAAGGGAACACCAACAAACCTAAACCGCGCGATAAATTAACTTGTAAAGATTGGAAATATGTAGAACGCTGCAGCGAAGAAAATGTAAAACATTTGGATAACTGGATTACAAAATACGACTTCGAGGGAGCCTCAATACACAAAAATAACAGTTTTACAAGATGCGATTGAAGAAAAAACTAAAAAGGATCCTAAAAAGATGCAAAAAGGTTATGACAGCACACAAAAATGGGAAGCGTTATATAAATAAAAACAAAAAGTACTCGAGTGACTGTGACTGACCAAAAGACTGTGTATGAAGAGAAATTATTTTCGAAAACCCAGACGATCAGTAAAACCTCACGGTGTCAACTGAGCTCTATCTGGGGAGTAAAAATAATCTCTTATTGCTGACTCATCAGGTGAAATTGTGGGAAAACAGTAAAGCAAAAGAAATACGGATTTAAACGAAAACTGCAATCAGAAGAGTGTGTAAAATTAGTTATACAACTTAAAGTACAAGTGTGTGTTTTTGTGTGTGTATGTGTGTGTTTGTGTTTTTGTGTGTGTTCAGTGTGTGTGTGCAGGAGACACGTCTCCACACTGAACGGCTTTAGACGAGATAACACAAAAACAAAACAAAGCTGCTCTAAGTAATGTGTCGGGACTACTTTAGTGTGTTTAGTGAGGAAATAAACTTATCTAAAGTAAACTTATCAAGTTATTTGGAATTTAAACTTAAAAAATCTATAAATAAAAATTGCTAAATTAACTGAATAAAATAAATGGATGAAATAAATGAATCAATAAAGGAATCCTTGAACAAATACTTTGGGTGTATATGAATGAATCAGAGCTCCTCCTTATCAAACAGCTGTTATGGAGACCGACAGAATCCACAGCTCCGATCCCATTCTGCTTCTACCAGACGTTGCTGGTGGAGGAATGAGAGGCTGTGGAGGCGCTAGATTGGACTACAAACATGGAAACTCTCAACGTAATGACGAACATGCCGTGTCGCGACGTAAAATACACTTCAGCGTGCCAAGGTCGTACCATGAGAACGCACACACACACACAGTGGGAGAATGAAGGGATTCAAATACACAGTGTTGAACATTTCAGTAGGAACAAGTAGATACGAGTTTAAACTTGAGAGTTAGAGGATCAAAATTAGAATTTGATGTGTGCAATGAAATTTAAGACCTTTTACAGAGGTCCAGGAATTAAATGGTTTATAAAATCAACAATAGATTAGTGAAACTAAACTAAACTAACATGGTGACTAAAACTAGACTAAAAACATTTAGATTAAGTTTGGAAAGAGTCAGTTTACAAAAAACAAAACCTCAAACAAGAAATTTAAAAAAAAGAAACTGATCAAATTATTCTCAATTTTTTAAGATAATAGATTGTTACCTTTGCAGAAACAAAATAATCTGGCTAGTATTTGTCTGTGATATTACATCAAAACAAACTATCTTATCATGCGAGACATGAGAATTTGACTGTCTACCAAAAACGTACATCCTTGACCAGATTTAAAAGGTGCGTCTAACAAAATCAGATTTAACAATATTGGATAAGAAAATAGAATGAAAAATAAATAAATAAATAAAAATGTAGCACAGCAGAAAGAGATTTTCTATTTCTGACCAAAAGGAAAACCTACTCTACCCAAATCACTATATAAATAGGAGCAATAATGAGCCATGGGCTTCGCCATGCCTCAACAGAAGGGATGGTACACTAATAATATCATCAATTCTTACTAAATAAATTTTTTTTTTTTTTTTTGAGCAGTATGTATAATCTGTATAAAACAGAAGACAAAAAAGGAGGTAAATTTCCAAAACCAGAATAGTGATAATAGATGCATTTTCTAAATGGATAGAACTATTTCCAACATAACATCCAGATACTGTAACATTAGCAAAAGCACTTTGCAAAAATTATAATCCCAACATACGGAATAGCAAAAACAATTTACAGCGATAATGGAAGCCATTCGGTAAACAAATTCACATAGAAGGTATCAGAAAATTTAGGAATAAAATAAAATAAAATTAAAAATTGTGCTTTTTGTCCAAAAAGAGCTGGTTTAGTGGAAAAATTTTCAAAACAGCAGAAAGGCAAACTTAGATACATTTATCACATTGTAAAATCATCACTGCTGAGTCTCCGACCCCACCTAGCGAGCAAAAGACTGATAATAGGGTGGATTCAGACGTTTAGAGCCTGGGGAGACCTGAAAGTCAGCAGAAGAACCATTACAAGCCGTGAAGTGACTTAGCGGAAGCCGAACTGAGCAGTAATGACAAAGTCAAACGGTTGTGTGGTCCTCCGGACCCTAACCATCGCAGCAATCGCAATAATGCTTTTTGCCTTAGACAACAAAGTTAATAAACCAATAAATGAACCAACCAGGAGATATGAAAATAACTAGTCTTACGGTTTTTTACCTGTTCAAAGTCAAACTAATGCGACAGGCAAAGCCATTCCCTTTGAATTCAAATGATGATAATTAAACCTACTGATGCATCCTCGGACTGTCACCTCAGCCTGTCATCTTATCCTGTTGACCATCGCTGTCCAGTCCCTCAACAGACTCAGACGTTGTCTGTGGTACAAAGAGAACACCACCTGCCTGATAAGAAGTTCAGGACAGACCGTGGGTTCTCTGCAGAGATTGTTGTGACACATCAGAAACACCACAGACGAGGAGCATGAGGTGGAAACATGACCTTCTCATGAGACGATGTTTTGTCCAGGACAGTTCTCATGGGAGACGCTGACAGAGGAAAACAGGAGGAGCACAGTGACCCAACTGGAGATGTTTTTATGTGTTGATATGGAATAAAGGATAAATGGGGAATACTTTAAATTAAAAGTAATGTTACATTAAAAGGAAAAGATTATTTAATGTTTTCTATTTCTTTTATAAAAGGGGGAATGGCAATAAATAGCTATAAAAGCAATAAAAAAAACATGATGAGAGTTAAAAGATAATCTTCAAAAGACACATTTTATAATAAAGAGCACCTAGAATAAATTTTTAATAACAGTATTGAGGTTTAAAGTCAGTATTTCTTTGGTGGTTGATCATTAATAAAATTATCGAACTGTCTAATCTGATGTGAGATGTTGCAGGTGGATCCTGAACTGATGTTGCTGCACCGCCAACAAGATCAACTTCAATTGTTTAATATTAATAAATTCAGTTTAAATAACTGTTTAAGGAAAAACAAATACTTAGTTTGCATTTAAATTTTTGGGGGAAATAATTTTAGAGACAGGAACAGATGCCTTAGATAGGAGGTACTTTTGATTTTTTTTAATTTCTTTTCTTTACTTTTTAGACATTGTCTCATTGTCAACATATGAAAATGTGCTGTACTGTTTTTCCAAACAGACTTACTGACTACTTAACTAATGACATAAAAGATACACCGTAGCACCTCAGAACTTCACCTGCATAAACATCACGAGCACAAACCCTAAACATTTCCTTGGAAGCCTAAACAACTCCTGGTGCCTTGAAACAGTTCAAGCTCCAGCCAAATTCACACCATGAGCACGAGCAGATGTGTGGTGGTGGTGTGGCCCAAACAAAATCTATGATGGCCTTCCTAAGCGAGCTCAAGGATTGTGTGCACTCATAATTTTAATCATTCCAGTAAAACGTCCTTCCCCTGCATGGAACTCAAATCTCTGAGAAATTGTTGCAGACTGATGTTTACATGATTTTTCCTATCACTCCTAATAAAAATGTTGACAGAATAAACTATATTCAATACAATGTTCAGCGTTTGGGAAATTGGACAGAAGTGGGTTTTTCAGCAGTTCATGAGCAGCTTTCAGCAACATCGACGATGGCTTTCCAGACACGTATAGCGGTTGATATGTTGTTGGCGGAGAAGGGGTGTGTGTTCGATGTTTGGTGACAAATGTTGTACCTTTATTCCGAACAACACAGCAGCAGATGGAACGCTAACACGCGCCTTGGAGGGTCTTCGTACTTTGAATAGAAAGATGAAAGATCACTCTGGCGTTGACACATCTATGTGGGATGGTTGGGTTGATATGTTTGGGAGATACAAAGCTCTAGTAATGTCTGTTTTGGTCTCCTCGGCTATCTTCATCGCCATCCTCACCCTGTGTGGCTGCTGCTGTATTCCATGTATCCGCGTCCTTCTCACCCGCCTAATCAACACTGCTATCTCTCCCATAAGACAGGACCTGGCGCAGGCTTATCCGTTGTTGGGGAATGCTGATCATGACTCTGAAATTAGCGAGAATGATGACTTTCCATCCTTGCCCGACCTTTTTTTTCAGACCCTGAAGATTACGAGTAACAGTAAAACATTAGAAACCTGAGTGTAAATGTTTGTGTTTTTGCGAAAATGATCTTGCAGCTGAAAATGAATATTGAAGTGGTTGGTTACAAGTGATGTGAGAAATTAAGCATAAGATATGACAAACAGGGGGAATATGTCAGAGTAATTTTATATATAGTTGCCATATTCGTGCTTAATTATATTCATGTTCAAGTTCTATCTTATTCCTGTGTACTCTCTCCTTAATCATTAATCACATGTTCTGAGCAGGTCAACCTGACCGAGGCTGATAAACAAGATGAGCCGCGTCTTCCATACAGCTGCCATCTCGACGTCCCATGCGCGCAGGATGTCCTTTGATTGTATTCATAGTTGATAAACTGTTAAAGCTCACAGAATGTTTGTTACTATGATGTGTATCCTGTAAACCCTCCCCTTTGTTTAATGAAATAAAAACGCAGGAGAATGGTCTGAAGCTCAGAGTGGGTAGGAGGTGTAATCTGAACACGCTCCTAGGCCATTCTCCTCGCGAGTAACCAAAGCTCATTCGTGTTGTCTTCTTCTTTCTTGCAGATTTAATAAATGCCTGTAGCCTAAACCTGACATTTTGTAGTATCAGCTGCAAGTCTGAATGTACAGTATGAGAATGTGTGAGTTGCAGAGTCTGAGGTTGAGAGAGAAAGGAAAGAAACAGGAAGTAGCTAGAAAGTTGTAGGAAGTGAGATAGAAAAAGAGATTAGAAAGAAAGAAAAGAGAGAATTTTGTTGATAAGCAGTTGCGGCTGCTGAGATGGTTCGGAGTATATGGCAACTATGAAAAAATAACGGCAGCAAAAGCATAAATACACAGAGTTGTGGGTAAAGTTAATGTTAAATTTCCAATGATCAGACAATATAATATGTCCCAAAAGCTATTGATGGAATAGCTGATGTGATTTCATCCATAATTGAACAAGGGGTGTTGATTGAAACATCCAGTCCTTGTAATACACCTGTTCTGCCTATTCTAAAACCAGGCAGACCTAATGAATGGAGATTTGTTCAAGATTTGCAAGTAATTAACAACATTGTTGTACAGCAACACCTGTTGTTCCAGATACCGACACCATTTAGGCTTCTTTGCCTTCTCATAGCACGTGCTACACAGTCGTGGACTTGTGCTCTGCGTTCTTTTCTATTCTGTTGCACCCAGTCAGTATTTGTTTGCTTTCACCTACGGAGGCAAACAGTAGACTTGGACTAGGTTAGTCCAGGGCTTTGTGGAGAGTCCGGGGGTGTATGCAGCAGCGGTTAAGCGTGACCTGGAGGACCTGCACCTCATGGGAGCAAGCACGCTCATTCAATATGCCGACGACCTTCTGGTCGCCTCACCAACACCTGAGGACTGTAGAACTGATTCCATCTTGCTTCTGAAAAGACTGGCAGTGTGGTCACCGCGTGTCGTTGGCCAAACTTCAGTTTGTTTGCCTCAAGTTCCATATTTGGGCCGTGTGTTGAGGGATGGACAGAGGCTTCTGTACCCCGAGAGTGAAACTTCTCACCAATATGTCACCACCAGCAACCAAGAAGGACATGTTATCGTTCCTCGCAATGGAAACTACTGTCGTCACTGGATTTTTGAGTATGCAGCTATGGATTGTGTGTTGAGAGCTGCGTTGAGAGGTGGAGTGGACCGCCGACATGAAAGATGCTTTTCAGAGACTCAAGCAGGCGTTGAGTTCAGCTCCAGCGCTTGGCTTGCCGGACGACCATCAGCCGTTCATCTACATGTGCATGAAAAGGAGGGTGTTGCTACTGGAATGTTGGTGCAGAAGCACGGTGCGCATTACCGTCCTGTGGCGTATTACTCCTCGCGTCTCTCCCCAGTGCTCCTGGGCATGCCTCCATGTTTGAGATTAGTGGCCGCTGTTGCCACTTTGATTGATAAATCTTCACTGATTGTACTTGCACACGATTGTGTAGTTCATGTGCCACAAGTAGACGTACACATCTTGAATACTTCTGCTGCTCAGATACTCAATTTCTTTTCACACAACCTGTGAATCCGGAATAAATAAATAAATAAATTCTGTTTTATTTTACTGATATCTTTAGATGAGCAAAACTGCACTGATGATTGAGAGAGGTCAGTGTTGCTATGTAAATGGAGTGTGCACAAGGCCGGGAGGGGCTGGCTGGTGGATTCACCCTAGTAGTTGTCCTGTTTGTTTATGTCTCAGCAGGAGACAATGTTTATATCATAAATGGATTTCAAATTACTCTGAAGAAAACAAAAAAATAAAATAAAATAAAACTATTTTAAATACTTAACTTAAATTTCAATGTAACAAAACAAATGAAAGACATATTGTTAATGATAATGGCTAAAATACAATTACATTAGAGTTAAACAGCCTCAATCAGCAGGTTTAGTTAAAAGAACAAAGAAGACATTTTGATTACTACTTAGTAATTAGGAATAAAATCTTAAGAAAGAGATCCTGTGGGTCTCATAAACAATTTCTATCAAAGACCTGAACTAAAAAGTCCAATAATAAATCATCAGATGTAATTTAACCAGACCACCACCAGGACATTACATTCAAACTCCAAATGATGTGATTTACCTGAACTTTCTACAGTGAAAGAGAAGTGTGGGAACAAAGCTAACCAACCAATGAATAAACCAAAAATAAATAAATAACTAGTCTGACTGTTTTATACATGTTAAAAGTCAAACTACTGTGCGGGACCGAGCCATTCCCTTTGAATTCAAATAATGAGAATTAAAACTGTAGATGCATCCTGAAATGTCGTCTCACCCTCAGTAGTCTCCAATGTTTGTGGTACGAAGTGAACACTGCCTGAAAACAAGGTTCAGGACACATCGTGGTTCTCTGCAGATTGGTGCGAGGCGTCGGAAATCAAGGAGCCTGACCTCCTTACAAGATGATGTTTTTGTAGAAGAAAAGTCTGGAGGGAGACACTGACAGAGGAAAGTAGAAGGCACGTGGTATCCAACTCGAGATGTTTTATGTGTTGACATAGAACAGAAGATTAAATAGAAGCCATGTTAAATTGTACTGTTAAATTAAATTTAACATTATTTAATGTTCTGTCCTCCATGTGTGGCTTCTGGGCCAACATGGAGGAAAAGGAGGGAGAAAAGAGATTATTGTCCAGTGAAATGATTTGTTGTTGTCAATGGCAAATATTAAAACTAGATGTTTTTGTATGTTAGTTGGCAAATTATCAATTTGTTTGTATTTGTTCATTGTTTATTTGTCAGTTTTGTTTGTTTGTTTGTTTATGTAGAATCAACAACATAGATGCTATAAGAAGCCATTTCAGCATCTGCATTGGGGTAATGGAGCCTGATCACCCTGTTGGTTATCACAATCCTGATTGTCTGAACTATTTCCTGGTGAGAAGCCAAAAGAAATAAATGATCCAAAACCCAGACAAACACAACGAACATTTGAAGGAAAATTTAGAGTCACTGTGGACGTGACGGAACTCCAGTGTGAGTTCCTAGCTTTCATAGTGAGTCATGTGGCTATTTCAATAAATCAAGAAAATACAGACGACTTTACAAGGGACTGATGACTATGTGACTACGTCTGTGTTAAAACTAACAGACATTTTGAGGAAGTTTCATTTTCAGGTATCCAGGAGACTGCTGAAGCCTGGAGAGGAACCAACTGAACCACTTCACGTGGATGATGATGCATTAATCAAGTCTCTATCTGAGTTTTTGTTTCCCAGACAGAAAGCTCCATACCAGGTGCTGAACGTGAAAAAAAACTGCTCTGAAAAGGAGGGGAGGGCAGAGTGGGTACATGGTGCTGCTCGTCACCCCAGACCAACTCGTCACTGGCAGACCAAGCCGGCTCCGACCAACTTGAAGAACGATGGAGAGCCTTCAAACGAGTAGTAGGATGGCGGTCCATCATCCTACTGCTGGCGTTCGGGATCCATGGTATCCTTTCCCTCGTTGTGGATGCAGGAGGATGTGCATTCACAAATTCAGACAGGTCGGCTGACCTGTTTACCAAAATGGATGAAGATCCAAGACACATGAACTTTGATAATGGAGAGGCGAGTGCCTCGGCACTTAGCAGCGGTCCAGACGACGATGACGACGATAATTTCTCTGGCTCGGACAGGCTGTGGAGAAAGCCAAGATCAGTGAAGCAGGCTTCGTTTCACTGCAGCAATAACAGGTGTGTTGTTGATGACTGTTCTATAGCGTCCCCCAAGAATGTTCACAGGAAAAGCTGTGGTGGGGTTCGCTGGCACCTGAACACTTCACAGTGGTGCAGACAACAAGGTCAAGAGTTGAAGTGACTCTGAATCTGGGGAATCTTCAGCATCCGAGCCCATACGGGTTCTGGTGCTTCACAAGAGAGCAGTAGGAGGGAGATCCCAACTGCACCGCCTGGAAGGTTGTTTGACTGGTGTGGAGTGGGAGCTGCCCTTAATGAAGGTCAAGAGGATTGTTACACACCAACATATCACATGCATGAGAGTCAAGATTTAATGTTACGGTTCTGTTACGGGTCGCACACATCCAGAGGTACGTGCGAGGAGAGTTTGCATTCAGGGTTCAGCTAACCTTAGCTCAAACAAACGGTTCACAGTACAGAGAGGGACAAGTGTGTCTTCCACAGGAACAGATGTCCACACTGTTAGTAGATGCATTAATAAAATCACGTGCAGGAACCAAGTCAGTGTTTTCAGTAACAGTTAACATTAAGCATTGTGCCTCTCTGGTGTGTGAAAGTTCCACTTCGTTGAGAGACTGTTCCAAATATCATCCCCCGATTACTGTTCACGTTATGACTAATGTGTCTCGGTGTTTCAAGGTACAAGGACAGGTGCCAGGAGAAGGAGAGCATTTAGGAGTGAGCTGGTGCCTGGAGGTGATTGAGGTGCAGACGACGAAAGTGAAGTTGCCGGAAGAAGTTTACATGATCTATGGTGAGAAAGCGTACTGAGGTCCGTTTCACGAAGCAGGTTTAAGGATTACCCCAGGTTAATGAACACCGAGTTGAGGGAAATGCGGGATTTTCCGTTTCACAAAGGGAGGTAACTCAAGCCTGTTTCACGAAGCGGGGTAACGTCAACTCCCGGTCAGTTACCGGGGCAACAGACGCTCTAGAACTAACCTGGTCGGGAGCAGGTTTTTGTCAGTGAACACGGAGTTTTGCTCTGGCTCCGCCCCCTTTCAGACGAACACGGGATTTAATTTCCTCATTCAGCGGGGGAGTTTTGGCGAAACAATTCTGCAGTGCCTTATTCCCGAGGCAAATTAGACATCAACTTTATTCCCTCAATATGGAATGTGCTTTTGATAATGATCCGATTGATGAAGGCGAGAATTTAATATTCGCAGATAATAATATTTGCATCATCAGACCATAGATGTACATGGCATTTGCAGACACCTTCCTTTTTGAGCGGTAGCGTTTTACTGCAGAGACCATTATGTACATCCACAGTTTAATCGCTCTGTACATTAGCAACATCACCAGCTGAGCCTTGCCCTGACGTCATAGCAGATATTGTGTGTTGCGCTGCGTTTCCTCGCAAATGGCAGAGCTGTCAGAGACACCATATGTCATCATCACTTTGGGGTCTGATCACCACCACCACCACCAAATAAAGACATGATGCACAATTAATTTGGTCTTTTTTATTTCCTACAAATACAAGAGCTAGTTTAGTTAATGTAGTTAGTAGTTAGCATAATTCACCTGGGACTGTACACCCACCCTTAACTTGTGCTCCAGTAGTTCAATTTACACATCTGCATTTGTAGCAGTTTTTTCATCTTCTGGAGCAGGTGCAGTCTATAGATCTGTTTTACAGATAACTGGGAGGACATAAGGAGGACATTCAATTATTACAGTTGGACATGAATTCCACAGAATGAACCTCTGGTGTTTACTGAACATCTGTCTCACTGTGTCAGTCCTTGCAGTGGATGTTGAGGGACCCTCCTGCTGCTGCCCAGCCATGCCCTGTTAAAAATAATGTGTCAATACTTCAGTGTAGACAACATATCAACAGCAGGCAGAGAGCACCATCACAATCTGTTGGGTGACAAAAACAAAGACATGATGGGGAAATAAAGATGAACAAAAGGAGGCTTAAAGAGATATATAGGCCTCGGCATATTATATATTATGAAGGAAGTGGTATCTTGAGGGGTGAGCTCTGAAGAGGAGCTCCTCCAGGGATTCCCTCAGCCACTGGCCTCCCAACATTCTGGCTTAGGGCTCCTCTGCCTCTGTTAAAGGTGGAGGTGCTGGGCCACCACCCGTTTTACTGGCCAGCACCCGTTTTACGGGCCACCACCCGTTTTACTGGGCCACCACCCGTTTTACTGGCCACCACCCGTTTTACTGGCCACAACCCGTTTTACGGGCATCTGCCTTCTTTCTGTTGGAGTAAAGTCTGCGTTAGTTGAGCCTTAGTTATTTGACAGCACATGATATGGGTGAGAAGACATTTATGTGTTTGAAAACAGCATTATGTTGGGAATAAAACACCTCACAGTCAAATGGCCACTTGATATTTACTGTACAATGTCACACATGATCGAAATTACGTTAAGAAATGTATTGATTAACAATTAAATTAGCAGCGGTCTTACCCGATTGGACAATGTTTTTATATTTCACTTTTAGCTGCTGCCAAGAGGCTTCTCCCCCGCGGAATTGCACCTAAAAGAAATAAATCAATAAGGTACCATCCAAGTAGTATTCCCTTGCAATAATGTTGCGATGACAAAGACGTTTGAACTTACGCACTCACTTGAGCAGCAATCTTCTTCCACGCCGCCTCCCTCTGTCTAGCAGCTGCTGCGCTGTTGCGTATTTTTTTTATTTAAATATGTTCATATTCGCCATATGATGGGATCAATACTTCCTGCTCCACTGGCGTCAAAAACTCCGCCCTCCGCGTCTCAGTTGTCATGGTGACTTGTTGAATCGGGGCTCCATTGATGCGGTCTTTTTAGAGTCGTAGTGCACGCGCTCAACTCCAGGTGAAACTACTCTGACTTCATCAAACTGGTCAAAATCCGGCGTCGTGAAACCGAAAACTCCGCGTTTTCTGTCTCAGTGTAACTCAACTCAGAGCTCGGTGTTAAGCCCATGGCTTCTT
>NC_137658.1:29549555-29567055 GCF_963422515.1 Blennius ocellaris
CTCTCACAAAAGGCTTTTTTGCTCCTGTTCTTTAATAGAGGAGGAGGTTGCTGGAAGCAACTCACCCAGCGTTAGCATCCATCTAACACCAGAGGCCTGCAACCAGGGCCTTCACTCCTCAACTCCTCTGCTGACCCGACCACGAGGGTCAGACCTTCCCCTGATCCAGAGACCAGCACCCAGAGTCTGATCTCCCATCAACCAGGAAAACCAACCAGTTCCTCCAGGACGGACCAGGGAAACGACGCCTCACGGAACTTCTTTGTGTTTTCCTCAACCAGCAGGAAAACATCACAGACCTGAGCGACCAGCTCCTCAGTCTGGACAAAAAGAACAACCAGGAGCTGCAAAGAAGGACTCCTGAAACATCAACTTCATCTTCTTCTCCTCAGCCTGCAGAACCAGCAACCACAGTTAGCAGGAGGTGCTAACTACAGGAGAAGACACCAGCTTCCCTCCAGCAGGACAACAACTGAACTCCTTCAAGGAAGTGGGAACAACTGGGCATTACCTGAGATTAGTTAAACCTGATGCTATGATAGAACTGTTTAACTTTATGAAGATGTGTTGGTTCTGTTACAGTGATTGAGTTCTATAGATAATGATATTAGGAACAGTTATCACTGTTGTAAACCAACGTTAGCTCTGCCACAGACACAGGGTCTGTATGCTAATCTTTGCTTTACTAACTAGTTAACTCACAATCCTACACATATCACATCAAAGACAACATCACACAGTAACTGAACACCATCTGACAACTCCTGACGTTTTACAAAAGAAGTCTCATTCACATCAAGTCATTCTAGAAATGGTCCTTTAGCAGACACACAGGAAGCAGACGCTAAAGACTAGCTTCCATGTTCCATTGTTCTGCAGCACATGGTGGAGACCCAGGACAGACTTCCTGCTCTCTGATAACCTCCATCTGAATGAAGTTTCTTGTGAGGGAGTCCCCCTCACAACACAGAGAAGAACAATCCTTTGATCAGGCTAACCACAGGTCACATTTTATGGTGTCTGCAAGGCAACTCAATAAAACACACCTTTAAGTTTTCAAACGATAACTTAGTCTTAGCCTCATCATCATCATCATCCTTTTGAAACAATGGAAATCAATAATTTGGACGAGTTGATCGCTTCAATTGCAAAAAGCTTGAAACCTGGTTTCACAGAACTCATTGGCAGATTGAGTCTGGTTGAATGCAATGAAGAGATAATCTCTCTAATTAATGGTTCTGGTAATGCACAGACTGCATCCCATGGTTCATTGTTGAGATGTTTGCTTCTAATCTTTCATAGGCAAACCACCCTCGCCTGTAAAATTAAAGCAGACTTAGAAAAGGAAGTAGAACTTTTAAAAGTGCAAAATGCTCCTCTCCTCCATGAAGCTGGGACAGCGAGTAGGAAAGCATTACACTACTTAAAAGATCTACATGCAGCAGAGTCAGAACTCTGCTCACAAAGAGAAGAACTGTTCAGGCTTAGATCAGAGAATCTAACCCCAGTCAGATCTTCCAGCCAATGTGACTCTGGTTTTTCAGATTCATCCTCTGTGGAAGAGGAGCAGGGATCCCCACAGACGGTAAAATCTGTCCCAACCGAGTCAATGTCTTTGGGACTCCAGTCATCTGTGACCTGTCTGTCAACAGACAGAGTCAGCAATGACTTGACTTCCCAGTTTTGAGGAGACAGTTAGATTATCTTCCAGATTCTCTGATCCAAGTCCCTCTCATCCATTTTCGTACTCCCAGGTCAACAGGATAAGGGGGGTCAGCTGCTTCACAGCTGCCCCCGACACACCTCCCAGACCTGAGGTATGCGAGTCAAGCCATACCTTTTCAAATGCTAATTTAGTCCTGCCTTTATCAGAGAGGACTTCCATGAATTCCATCCAATTTCATTGCTAAACGTAGATACTAAAATTCTCACCAAGGTCTTGGCTCTTCGATTAGAAAAGTTTTTGCCATCCATTATCTCACCCGATCAAACAGGATTCATCAAAAATAGATACTCTTTCTTCAATATTAGATGCTTATTAAACATAATTTATAGTAAATCCAAAGATGAAGTACTTGAGGCAGTGGTCTCACTTGATGCTGAGAAGGCGTTTGATCGGGTGAGATGGGACTTCCTTTTTTATGCATAACAAAAGCTTGGATTTGGGAGAAATTTAATTTCCTGGCTTGAGGTTATTTATTCCCTTTGGCAGCTGTTCGAACCAATAACCATGTATCCTCATATTTCCAACTACAGTGTGGAACGAGGCAGGGCTGCCCGCTGCCACCACTTCTCTTTGCTCTGGCTACTGAGCCTCTTCCATTGCTTTGAGACAGTGTGCTGACTATTCAGGAATACATCGTGGCATCACTGAGCATAAAGTATCGCTTTATGCAGATGACATGCTCCTGTTTATCTTGAACCCATCGAAAAGTCTGCCCAAGGTTCTGGATCTGTTGAAACAGTTTGGAGTAATATCAGGATACAAGATTAACTATGAAAAGAGTGAAACAATGCTTATTGGAAAGAGATCAGGAGATGTATCGACAATTTTGGCTTCTTTTAAACGTAGCCACAATAAATTCAAATATTTAGGAATTTGGATTACACAAAATCATGCAGATCTATACAAATTTAACTATCAAGTGTCACTTTCAAAACTAAAGCAGGATTTCTCAAGGTGGGAGTTGCTGCCTCTTTCACTCGGAGGAAGAATAAATATCATCAAAATGTCTGTCTTTCCTACATTTCTGTATCTGTTCCAATCTCTTCCAATTTTTCTGACAAAATTGTTTTTTAATAATTTGAGCAGCCAAATATCATCTTTGATAAGGAATAGAAAACCACCAAGATTAAAACAAAGTGTATTACGAAATCCTCGGAACGCGGGAGGCTTGGCACTCCCAAACTTATTGTTCTACTACTGGGCCTCTAATATCAGGACGATGTTATACTGGACCGTGGATCAAGACGATGTTATACTGGACCGTGGATCAAGACGATGTTATACTGGACCGTGGATCAAGACGATGTTATACTGTACCGTGGATCAAGACAATTCACCATTATGGGCAATACAAGAGAACATGTCTGTGGACCGCGTTGCACTGCCATCCCTACTTTGTGCCAGATTGCCACTGGTAAAACCTGTGTCCAATTATACCTCAAATCCTCTTGTTATCCACTCACTCAAACTGTGGTACCAGTTCAGGAGACATTTCAAACTGCTTGATCTATCCCTTATTGCACCTCCTCAGAGACATTGTATGTTTTATCCATCATTAACAGATGAGGCATTCAACATCTGGGAAAACTGTGGAACTACTTCATTGTATAAACTCTATAGTGACAATGTCTTCTGCTCTTTTGAACAACTGGTTTCTAAGCTTGACTTGCCATAGTCACACTTTTACAGGTACTTGCAACTCAGAGATTTCATGATGTGTAATGCTGACGCCTTTCCTTCCTGTCCATCATACTCTCTTTTAGATGATATCTTCAAGATAAAACCAGATGCCAAGCATGCTATAAGTCTGATCTATGGGTTATTAAATGAACATGAACTGACATCATTGCAATCACTTAAATGTAAATGGGAGGAGGATTTGGGTAAACTCTTCAATTGAGAGTTGGAATAAAATAATTGAGGGATTTTTTTCTTCGTCCATCTGCTTCAGACATATACTTATTCAATTTAAGGTTGTGCACCGCCTCCATTGGTCAAAAACCAAGCTCAGTAGGATGAGGGATGGATTTGACCCCACTTGTGACCGCTGCAAGCAGGAACCTGGCTCTTTGTTGCATATGTTTTGGACTTGTTCAAAACTGCATAACTTTTGGAACAGTATATTCCAGGTCCTCTCCAGGGGCCTCATTTATAAACGTTGCGTACGCACAAAAGAATGCGTACGCCACTCTCTACGCAAACCGTGGGATTTATAAAAAGAGAACTTGACGGGAAAATGTGCGGTCCTCCACGTCAACTCTGACCCAGGCGTACGCACATAACTGGGGGAAGGAGAAACTGCGCCACTGATGGCAGAAGAAAGAAACGGGAGAAACTGTTTGAAACTGATGGTGTAAAATAAATAGTTATATGACCTCATATATGGACAGTTTATTTGCAAGAAATGGATAGGAAACAATTACATTTCTACAATGAATAAACAAACATACTCCCTGGAGTGCACACGGGAAACATATGATTAAGACAATAGTAAGACAACAGTAGGGCAAATGATGTTTACACTGATATGAATGCAGTGTAATATCTTATATCATATAGCCCATATAGCAGTGTTGGGCGCAGACTGGAGGCTGTACGTGATGGGTGGCTTCTAGGTACGGAGAATTAATGTGGAAATCCTGAGACTTGCAATTTTGTACTAGTGTTTAACCCGTTCACGACCTTGCAGGCGACAGTGGAGAACCCTAACCCTCAAGCGGTGGCTGCTCACCCCTTTTCCTCACCCACAAGGCGCAGAGGAGAGGACCTAGAATCTGCGCCACAGCCAGGCGCGCAGTATTGTAGAGCGCACCATCGGGCTCCTGAAGGGCAGGCGGCGGTGTCCCCCTCCACCTCCGTCACCACTCCACTCAGGAGGGATTCCCCGATGATCCCCGCCAGTGTTTCCTCCAGCGGGGTGAGCTCCGGATGGCCCGTTCCCCCGCCCGTGGCACAGACGCTCTGCCAGTGTGATGCCAGGCGCTTTTTTGCGTCTACTTTGATGTCTGACCACTTTTTTTCACCTCAGCCACACTCCGACCTTCTGAGGCCACAGCATTGACACCATCCGCCACATGCTGCCACTCTAGAGCCTTTTTGGCGTTGGTGACCCCAACACTGACCCTAACCCTAACCCAACACTGTGTCCACCAAATAATATCGCCTTCCTCTTCTCCACCTCCCCGACGAGAACTTCCACCTCACACTGGGTGAAATTGCGTTTCTTGGCTTTTCTTTCTCCTTTCGGCATGCTTTCAGTCATGAATCAATATTCATGAGAGGCATTTCTCTGAATATTTATAGGCCAATATGGGCGTGGTCTGACCCGCACACAGGTGCGCCACATTTAGAGTGGATTGTGATTTATAAAGGGAAATCGGCGTAGGACGTGCGTGCGCACTGTTTTATAAATCAGGATATTTTTGTGCGTACGCACTTTCTGTGTTTCGTGCGTACGCCAATTTTGACGTCAATCCTACGCACAGTTTTATAAATGAGGCCCCCAGGACCTGCAGTAAGACACTGACCCCCCCCCTGGCCCATTTATGGCAATCTGTGGAGTGAGTTCAAATCCACAACTGACCACGGCCCAGGCTCGTCTGGTTGCTTTCTGTACAGTTATGGCTCGAAGGAGGATTTTGCTGGGTTGGAAGGCTCAGGAGCCACCTGTATTTAGACTTTGGGTCAGAAATGTCATGTATTACACACAGCTGGAAAAAATAAGATACAACAACAAAAGGCTCAGTTAAAAAAATTTCACGATGTTTGGGACCCTTTCCTTGCCTATTTTCAAAAGTTGGATGCAGTTGAAATTGTATAACTATACTAATACTGTGTAAGGAAAGTCTACTGTAGATCAATTAATTACACTACATTTTGTGCATGTGCATTCTGAGGTATTTTATTGGCAGTGATTATTTTCAGTATTATTTTTGTATTTGTGTTTCTTTTCAACCTGTCTGGCTTGTTGTTACTTGTTGTTATATGTTGACTGGGGGGTTCGGGGAGGGAAGAAAAGAGGGAAAAATTAGGTGATTTCCAATGTAACATTGTTTAACTGAATCTTGAATAAACAAGCCTTGTTTAAAAAAAGAGAGGAATTCCAAGTTCCCTCGGTTTAACGAGCTGACATTTTTAGCAGAAGACATGCCAATATTTGATCCAAACAACTCTGATCGACATATTGAGGATTATTTGAGAGAGTTAGACACTCACCTAGTTGATCTTCCACACGCCACCGACAGGGAAAGGATTCTCTTTTTGCAGAAAACCAGCTCACGAGCGGTCCATAAGTTTATCCAAACTTATGTCCTTTTGTTCTTGTCTTTGTTATAATTGTTGTGATTATTTTGGTTTTTGCTCTGTTGTTTCTCAGGCTGGTTTAATTTCATGGCAGTTGGAAAATATTTAGATCACTGTGGTTACTGTATTATTAATTTCTTTTTTAAATGTATGTAGCACTAACAAGGGTATTGTATGTATCTCCCAACCAAGTCTTTCTCTGTCTCTCCTCTCCTCTCCTCTCCTCTCCCCTCCTCTCCTCTCCCCTCCCCTCCTCTCCTCTCCTCTCCTCTCCTCTCCCCTCCTCTCCTCTCCTCTCCTCTCCTCTCCTCTCCTCTCCTCTATCCTCTCCTCTCCCCTCCTCTCCTCTCCTCTCCTCTCCTCTCCTCTCCTCTCCTCTCCTCTCCTCTCCTATACTCTCCTCTCCCCTCCTCTCCTCTCCTCTCCTCTCCTCTCCTCTCCTCTCTTCTAATCCACCTCTGACTCTGGTTTCTACAAAGTTCCTCCCTGTTGGGGGAGTTTTTTCTTTCCACAGTCACAAACACACCTGCTGCTCATGTGGATGTTGGGCTTTTCTATTTTCTCTATAAAAGAACATTGGAATCACTGTAATGTATTTAAAAATGTCTTTCTTTTTTTTTTTAATAAAAACAAAAAAAACAAAACAATGTTTGGTTATCTTGGCTCAATGGATGAGAGGCTGTCATGATAAAATAAGTTCTGTTAATGAAAAAAAAAAAAATTATCCAAACACAACCTCCCAGTGTGCAAGACAACTACACCCAGCTTCGCCAAGCGATGACGGAAGAATTTTCTTCTGCCGTTGATGAAACTGACTGTGTAGTTGGAGCTCTCCAAATTAAACATTCACGTCTTGAAAATCCCAGGGATTTTTATCAACGTTTGAGACACACGTACTTTCAGGGTAGAAACACACCAGGCTTGGAAGAGAACCCAAAGTTCAAATCCATGTTCTTGCGTAACCTGCACCCTTCCATACGTGTTCACGTTGCACTCATGACACTTAAAGGTATTCCATCCATGCATGAGCTCAGGAAGATCACACAAGCAGTCTGGGAAACTGCTGTCACTTCCAAAATCATCGCAAAACCATCTGAACCTGCCAGTTCCAATCCTACAGTGTCAAAGAGATTTTCTCTTAGCAGCCTTAAAGGAACATTAACACATATTTTAGACAGAGACTGAAAGTTGGATAATGGATATGGAATATGAATATTGCTTTTTATTTAAGGATTTTGTTTTCACACTTAGCTGCAAGCATACTTAGTCAAATAATGATGTTTTGAACTTTTGAATGTTTACAATTTTCATCACCATTACTAGTCCTTTTTCATACATGTAAAATTGTAGATTAAATTGCTTGATATCAGTTCTGATGTTAAAACTTCAATTTTCATTCCAATTTTAACGGTTATATGTTATCAGAATCAGAATCAGAATCAGAATTTCCTTTTATTGTCATTGTAACAGGTACAGGTACCTTTACAGCGAAATTTCATCAAAAGGACACTTTTGGAAGGTGAGGAGAGGAGGGAAAAAAAGGCAGATTAAAGACTGTGTTCTGAGGAGCACAGTCTGTAATTGGGAAAAAAACCACCTCAGGCACATTTAGCATCAACACAGACAGGCTACAACATTTCTCGAGACAGCACTTGGGATACATGATGGGAAGTTTTGCAGCCCGCCACTGGGAGGAGTATTTTCGGCGCACAGCCCACAGGACGCTCAGACGTCAGGCGCGCAGCCATAGAACTCCGCCCACAGCCTCTGCTGGGGGGGGGAGGGGCACAGCAAAGATGGTGAAAAGTACTGGTGAAATTCCAGTGGGCCAGAGAGTCCGGGAAAGGGAGGTGGGAGGACGGGAGGAAGGCCAGGGCAGAGGATTCATTCCACACACACATCCAGGAGAGTTGAAGACAAAACACAGCCTTGGCGACTGGATGTCTGGGAGTCCAAAATGTAGATTAGGTTCGTTTTTGTTCAGGCGCTTCAGCTTTATCTGTCGACCTTGAGTGTCTCTGGTCTCCGTGCTGCTCCAATTGTCGCAAGATTTTAGCTTCCCAACCGAGTTCGAATATCCTCCAAGATCGATCCAATTTCGCATAAACGTTCAAGAATCGTACTCTTGAGTTTGTTTATCGCTTGAGTCTGAGCATTCAAAGCTCGGCACAGTCCCTTAGTGACGATAGGCAGCCTTCCCAATGCGGCTGCCCTTGTCTTCTCAACTTTGCGATAGATCAGAAAACTGCCAGCTCCAATCAGCAGCATACCTGCTATCATGAATCCCAATATGTAGAGGTCCTCCATGTCCTCCATGGAAAGAATGGCCAAACACAGTTGCCTCCAGGAACCCAAGGAATCCAGCATGTATCTGGCTGCAAACGTCCCATCAGGACATGCAGGCTCTCCTTTGCCCGATCTTCGTGTCGTAAAAATTTGGTCGATCGCATTGAGAGACCAGCTGATCAATTCCATGGTTCCGGTTAAATTCGGATGCGGGTCTGAAGAGATTCTCTTGATAGATCAGACACAAGACAGTGCAGGACGAAGCAGCAAGCAGGCAGGGCCAGTGGGAGAGGAGAGGAGAAAAAAGCGTCCGCCTTCGCTGAGAGCCGGAAGAAGATATTGGGAAGATATTTATTCCCAGACGATGAGCGCCCCAGGGGGCCAGAGAGAAAAAAAATTAAGGGTCACTGAGGGAGGGGTAAAGGTTGTCCAATTGAGACAAACATTCACAAGGAGAGTTTTCTCAGCTATCCAACAAATTTCATGGGTTGGAGCTTAGAATTTCCAAATTTCATATTTAAGGACCACCCCAGTGCACAGTGACCGGTCTGACAGCGACGCCCACTCTGACAGTTCTGACAGTTCCAGGCACAGTCAGGACTTCTCAGACAGGGACAACGCCTCCGACCGTCTCTCTGTCTCCCACAACCAGGAGCGTTACCGCCCGGAGTCCCGAGCAAACCACAGATGCTCCAGGGCTCCTCATAGTCCATCCCTGCACCGACATGAACACACATGCTAATCCAATGTAGCCACCTTGTTTCCTGCAGTTAGGCAGACTTGAGTTGTCAGCAGCAGCAGAAACTCCGTCCCTAAACAGTAATAGCAAGACACCCTGCTATTAACTTGGTAAGCCTAACTCCTGATTGGACTCAAAACACCACTGTCCACTTAACAAGTACACTAGATTATATTTTGTGCACAACCTTGTCAGACACATAGCTACCGTAAATTCCGGACTACAGAGCGCACCTGATTAAAAGCCACATGCTCTAATTTTAGAAAGAAAATACATTTTGTTCTTGTACAAGCGGCACTGGATTTTAAGCCGCATGTGTCCCACGTTGTAATATGAGATATTAGCTCAAAAACGTTCATCATGTCTTCTTACTATTGTAAACGTGTTTTTGTTCTCTCTATTAAGACAGAAGAGTGAAAAGAGAAGAGCGGGTGACGTGACAGCCGTCACCTGGACGTCACCCATCAAACAGAAAGCTAAAGCGCAACATCTATTCATTTCACTTTTATGTCTCAACAGAGAACCAAAAACACCTTTATAATATGAGAATTTACACAGAAAGATATTACACGGAGGATTTTTTAACTTTTACTTTAATCAGCATGGTAACATAAACGTACATATTGCAGATTGTTTCAAACAGTGCCTGTAACACGGCTCCTTTAAATATACGTAGGTATCGGTAACACACAAATTATGTTCTTATGCCTTTTTACTTAACGGTCCATGAACAACATTCTATTGGGCCTATCGCCATAACGACTGGTAAAAATACATAGCTATACTGCAGCCTACCAGGAACAGTCCATGATGGTCTTCATCTTCCTCCTGCACTGAAACCATCAGAGTCTCTACTTCACTGTCCCAATTGAACATCCTCTTCATCACCAGCAGTCCATCCTCTTCATCACCAGCAGTCCATCCTCTTCATCACCAGCAGTCCATCCTCTTCATCACGCAGCACGCCATCCTCTTCATCACCAGCAGTCCATCCTCTTCATCACCAGCAGTCCATCCTCTTCATCACGCAGCACGCCGTCCTCTTCATCACGCAGCACGCCGTCCTCTTCATCACGCAGCACGCCATCCTCTTCATCACCAGCAGTCCATCCTCTTCATCACCAGCAGTCCATCCTCTTCATCACGCAGCACGCCATCCTCTTCATCACCAGCAGTCCATCCTCTTCATCACCAGCAATCCATCCTCTTCATCACGCAGCACGCCATCCTCTTCATCACGCAGTACATCCTCTTCATCACCAGCAGTCCATCCTCTTCATCACCAGCAATCCATCCTCTTCATCACGCAGTACATCCTCTTCATCACCAGCAGTCCATCCTCTTCATCACCAACAGTCCACCCTCTTCATCACGCAGCAGTCCATCCTCTTCATCACCAGCACGCCATCCTCTTCATCACCAGCAGTCCATCCTCTTCATCACCAGCAGTCCATCCCCTTCATCACGCAGCACGCCATCCTCTTCATCACCAGCAGTCCATCCTCTTCATCACCAGCAGTCCATCCTCTTCATCACGCAGCACGCCGTCCTCTTCATCACGCAGCACGCCATCCTCTTCATCACGCAGCACGCCATCCTCTTCATCACCAGCAGTCCATCCTCTTCATCACCAGCAGTCCATCCTCTTCATCACGCAGCACGCCATCCTCTTCATCACCAGCAGTCCATCCTCTTCATCACCAGCAATCCATCCTCTTCATCACGCAGTACATCCTCTTCATCACCAGCAGTCCATCCTCTTCATCACCAGCAGTCCATCCTCTTCATCACGCAGCAGTCCATCCTCTTCATCACCAGCAG
This sequence comes from Blennius ocellaris, assembly GCF_963422515.1. Taxonomy (NCBI): domain Eukaryota; kingdom Metazoa; phylum Chordata; class Actinopteri; order Blenniiformes; family Blenniidae; genus Blennius; species Blennius ocellaris. Next base: position 29,560,430 of record NC_137658.1, read on the forward strand.
TCCATCCTCTTCATCACCAACAGTCCACCCTCTTCATCACGCAGCAGTCCATCCTCTTCATCACGCAGCACACCATCCTCTTCATCACCAGCAGTCCATCCTCTTCATCACCAGCAGTCCATCCTCTTCATCACCAGCAGTCCATCCTCTTCATCAAGCAGCACGGCATCCTCTTCACCAGCAGTCCATCCTCTTCATCACCAGCAGTCCATCCTCTTCATCACGCAGCAGTCCATCCTCTTCATCACGCAGCACGCCGTCCTCTTCATCACGCAGCAGTCCATCCTCTTCATCACGCAGCACGCCGTCCTCTTCATCACGCAACACGCCATCCTCTTGATCACGCAGCACACATCCTCTTCATCACGCAGCAGTCCATCCTCTTCATCACCAGCAGTACATCCTCTTCATCACCAGCAGTCCATCCTCTTCATCACCAGCAGTCCACCCTCTTCATCACGCAGCAGTCCATCCTCTTCATCACGCAGCACGCCATCCTCTTCATCACGCAGCAGTCCATCCTCTTCATCACCAGCAGTCCATCCTCTTCATCACCAGCAGTCCGTCCTCTTCATCACCAGCAGTCCATCCTCTTCATCACGCAGCACGCCATCCTCTTCATCACACAGCACGCCATCCTCTTCATCACCAGCAGTCCATCCTCTTCATCACCAGCAGTCCATCCTCTTCATCACGCAGCAGTCCATCCTCTTCATCACCAGCAGTCCATCCTCTTCATCACCAACAGTCCACCCTCTTCATCACGCAGCAGTCCATCCTCTTCATCACCAGCACGCCATCCTCTTCATCACCAGCAGTCCATCCTCTTCATCACCAGCAGTCCATCCCCTTCATCACGCAGCACGCCATCCTCTTCATCACCAGCAGTCCATCCTCTTCATCACCAGCAGTCCATCCTCTTCATCACGCAGCACGCCGTCCTCTTCATCACGCAGCACGCCATCCTCTTCATCACGCAGCACGCCATCCTCTTCATCACCAGCAGTCCATCCTCTTCATCACCAGCAGTCCATCCTCTTCATCACACAGCACGCCATCCTCTTCATCACCAGCAGTCCATCCTCTTCATCACCAGCAATCCATCCTCTTCATCACGCAGTACATCCTCTTCATCACCAGCAGTCCATCCTCTTCATCACCAGCAGTCCATCCCCTTCATCACGCAGCACGCCATCCTCTTCATCACCAGCAGTCCATCCTCTTCATCACCAGCAGTCCTTCCTCTTCATCACGCAGCACGCCGTCCTCTTCATCACGCAGCACGCCATCCTCTTCATCACGCAGCACGCCATCCTCTTCATCACCAGCAGTCCATCCTCTTCATCACCAGCAGTCCATCCTCTTCATCACACAGCACGCCATCCTCTTCATCACCAGCAGTCCATCCTCTTCATCACCAGCAATCCATCCTCTTCATCACGCAGTACATCCTCTTCATCACCAGCAGTCCATCCTCTTCATCACCAGCAGTCCATCCTCTTCATCACGCAGCAGTCCATCCTCTTCATCACCAGCAGTCCATCCTCTTCATCACCAACAGTCCACCCTCTTCATCATGCAGCAGTCCATCCTCTTCATCACGCAGCACGCCATCCTCTTCATCACCAGCAGTCCATCCTCTTCATCACGCAGCAGTCCATCCTCTCCATCACGCAGCACACCATCCTCTTCATCACCAGCAGTCCATCCTCTTCATCACCAGCAGTCCATCCTCTTCATCACCAGCAGTCCATCCTCTTCATCAAGCAGCACGGCATCCTCTTCACCAGCAGTCCATCCTCTTCATCACCAGCAGTCCATCCTCTTCATCATGCAGCAGTCCATCCTCTTCATCACGCAGCACGCCGTCCTCTTCATCACGCAGCAGTCCATCCTCTTCATCACGCAGCACGCCATCCTCTTCATCACGCAACACGCCATCCTCTTCATCACGCAGCACACCATCCTCTTCATCACGCAGCAGTCCATCCTCTTCATCACCAGCAGTACATCCTCTTCATCACCAGCAGTCCATCCTCTTCATCACGCAGCAGTCCATCCTCTTCATCACGCAGCACGCCATCCTCTTCATCACGCAGCAGTCCATCCTCTTCATCACCAGCAGTACATCCTCTTCATCACCAGCAGTCCATCCTCTTCATCACGCAGCAGTCCATCCTCTTCATCACGCAGCACGCCATCCTCTTCATCACCAGCACGCCATCCTCTTCATCACACAGCACGCCATCCTCTTCATCACCAGCAGTCCATCCTCTTCATCACCAGCAGTCCAGCCTCTTCATCACGCAGCACGCCATCCTCTTCATCACCAGCAGTCCATCCTCTTCATCACCAGCAGTCCATCCTCTTCATCACGCAGCACGCCGTCCTCTTCATCACGCAGCACACCATCCTCTTCATCACGCAGCAGTCCATCCTCTTCATCACCAGCAGTCCATCCTCTTCATCACGCAGCACGCCATCCTCTTCATCACCAGCAGTCCATCCTCTTCATCACCAGCAGTCCATCCTCTTCATCACGCAGCACGCCATCCTCTTCATCACGCAGCAGTCCATCCTCTTCATCACCAGCAGTCCATCCTCTTCATCACCAGCAGTCCATCCTCTTCATCACGCAGCACGCCATCCTCTTCATCACCAGCAGTCCATCCTCTTCATCACCAGCACTCCATCCCCTTCATCACGCAGCAGTCCATCCTCTTCATCACCAGCAGTCCATCCTCTTCATCACCAGCAGTCCATCCTCTTCATCACGCAGCAGTCCATCCTCTTCATCACCAGCAGTCCATCCTCTTCATCACCAGCAGTCCATCCTCTTCATCACGCAGCAGTCCATCCTCTTCATCACCAGCAGTCCATCCTCTTCATCACCAGCAGTCCATCCTCTTCATCACCAGCAGTCTATCCTCTTCATCACCAGCAGTCCATGCTCTTCGTCACCAGCAGTCCATCCTCTTCATCACCAGCAGTCCATCCTCTTCATCACGCAGCAGGCCATCCTCTTCATCACCAGCAGTCCATCCTCTTCATCACGCAGCACGCCATCCTCTTCATCACCAGCAGTCCATCCTCTTCATCACCAGCAGTCCAGCCTCTTCATCACCAGCAGTCCATCCTCTTCATCACCAGCAGTCCATCCTCTTCATCACCAGCAGTCCATCCTCTCCATCACCAGCAGTCCATCCTCTTCATCACCAGCAGTCCATCCTCTTCATCACCAGCAGTCCATCCTCTTCATCACTAGCAGTCCATCCTCTTCATCACCAGCAGTCCATCCTCTTCATCACTAGCAGTCCATCCTCTTCATCACCAGCAGTCCATCCTCTTCATCACCAGCAGTCCATCCTCTTCATCACTAGCAGTCCATCCTCTTCATCACGCAGCACGCCATCCTCTTCATCACCAGCAGTCCATCCTCTTCATCACCAGCAGTCCATCCCCTTCATCACGCAGCACGCCATCCTCTTCATCACCAGCAGTCCATCCTCTTCATCACCAGCAGTCCATCCTCTTCATCACGCAGCACGCCGTCCTCTTCATCACGCAGCACGCCATCCTCTTCATCACGCAGCACGCCATCCTCTTCATCACCAGCAGTCCATCCTCTTCATCACACAGCACGCCATCCTCTTCATCACCAGAAGTCCATCCTCTTCATCACCAGCAATCCATCCTCTTCATCACGCAGTACATCCTCTTCATCACCAGCAGTCCATCCTCTTCATCACCAGCAGTCCATCCTCTTCATCACGCAGCAGTCCATCCTCTTCATCACCAGCAGTCCACCCTCTTCATCACGCAGCAGTCCATCCTCTTCATCACGCAGCACGCCATCCTCTTCATCACCAGCAGTCCATCCTCTTCATCACGCAGCAGTCCATCCTCTTCATCACGCAGCACACCATCCTCTTCATCACCAGCAGTCCATCCTCTTCATCACCAGCAGTCCATCCTCTTCATCACCAGCAGTCCATCCTCTTCATCACGCAGCAGTCCATCCTCTTCATCACGCAGCACGCCGTCCTCTTCATCACGCAGCAGTCCATCCTCTTCATCACGCAGCACGCCGTCCTCTTCATCACGCAACACGCCATCCTCTTCATCACGCAGCACACCATCCTCTTCATCACGCAGCAGTCCATCCTCTTCATCACCAGCAATCCATCCTCTTCATCACGCAGTACATCCTCTTCATCACCAGCAGTCCATCCTCTTCATCACCAGCAGTCCATCCTCTTCATCACGCAGCAGTCCATCCTCTTCATCACCAGCAGTCCACCCTCTTCATCACGCAGCAGTCCATCCTCTTCATCACGCAGCACGCCATCCTCTTCATCACCAGCAGTCCATCCTCTTCATCACGCAGCAGTCCATCCTCTTCATCACGCAGCACACCATCCTCTTCATCACCAGCAGTCCATCCTCTTCATCACCAGCAGTCCATCCTCTTCATCACGCAGCAGTCCATCCTCTTCATCACGCAGCACGCCATCCTCTTCATCACCAGCAGTCCATCCTCTTCATCACCAGCAGTCCAGCCTCTTCATCACCAGCAGTCCATCCTCTTCATCACCAGCAGTCCATCCTCTTCATCACCAGCAGTCCATCCTCTCCATCACCAGCAGTCCATCCTCTTCATCACCAGCAGTCCATCCTCTTCATCACCAGCAGTCCATCCTCTTCATCACTAGCAGTCCATCCTCTTCATCACCAGCAGTCCATCCTCTTCATCACTAGCAGTCCATCCTCTTCATCACCAGCAGTCCATCCTCTTCATCACCAGCAGTCCATCCTCTTCATCACTAGCAGTCCATCCTCTTCATCACGCAGCACGCCATCCTCTTCATCACCAGCAGTCCATCCTCTTCATCACCAGCAGTCCATCCCCTTCATCACGCAGCACGCCATCCTCTTCATCACCAGCAGTCCATCCTCTTCATCACCAGCAGTCCATCCTCTTCATCACGCAGCACGCCGTCCTCTTCATCACGCAGCACGCCATCCTCTTCATCACGCAGCACGCCATCCTCTTCATCACCAGCAGTCCATCCTCTTCATCACACAGCACGCCATCCTCTTCATCACCAGAAGTCCATCCTCTTCATCACCAGCAATCCATCCTCTTCATCACGCAGTACATCCTCTTCATCACCAGCAGTCCATCCTCTTCATCACCAGCAGTCCATCCTCTTCATCACGCAGCAGTCCATCCTCTTCATCACCAGCAGTCCACCCTCTTCATCACGCAGCAGTCCATCCTCTTCATCACGCAGCACGCCATCCTCTTCATCACCAGCAGTCCATCCTCTTCATCACGCAGCAGTCCATCCTCTTCATCACGCAGCACACCATCCTCTTCATCACCAGCAGTCCATCCTCTTCATCACCAGCAGTCCATCCTCTTCATCACGCAGCAGTCCATCCTCTTCATCACGCAGCACGCCGTCCTCTTCATCACGCAGCAGTCCATCCTCTTCATCACGCAGCACGCCGTCCTCTTCATCACGCAACACGCCATCCTCTTCATCACGCAGCACACCATCCTCTTCATCACGCAGCAGTCCATCCTCTTCATCACCAGCAATCCATCCTCTTCATCACGCAGTACATCCTCTTCATCACCAGCAGTCCATCCTCTTCATCACCAGCAGTCCATCCTCTTCATCACGCAGCAGTCCATCCTCTTCATCACCAGCAGTCCACCCTCTTCATCACGCAGCAGTCCATCCTCTTCATCACGCAGCACGCCATCCTCTTCATCACCAGCAGTCCATCCTCTTCATCACGCAGCAGTCCATCCTCTTCATCACGCAGCACACCATCCTCTTCATCACCAGCAGTCCATCCTCTTCATCACCAGCAGTCCATCCTCTTCATCACGCAGCAGTCCATCCTCTTCATCACGCAGCACGCCGTCCTCTTCATCACGCAGCAGTCCATCCTCTTCATCACGCAGCACGCCGTCCTCTTCATCACGCAACACGCCATCCTCTTCATCACGCAGCACACCATCCTCTTCATCACGCAGCAGTCCATCCTCTTCATCACCAGCAGTCCATCCCCTTCATCACGCAGCAGTCCATCCTCTTCATCACCAGCAGTCCATCCTCTTCATCACCAGCAGTCCATCCTCTTCATCACGCAGCAGTCCATCCTCTTCATCACCAGCAGTCCATCCTCTTCATCACCAGCAGTCCATCCTCTTCATCATGCAGCAGTCCATCCTCTTCATCACCAGCAGTCCATCCTCTTCATCACCAGCAGTTGCTGCAGCTCGATTTCCTTCTTCAAGCACCAGATTGATCGCCTTTAACTTAAAAGCCACATCAGATGCTTTTCTTCATTATTTTCCATGTTGATGAGGGGGAGTACAAATGACTGATTTACAATAATAAAGTGCGCTTGATTGATCAAACAATTCCATTGGACCTCTGTGAACTACTCATTCATTTGATTGGTCTACGGTTGCTAGGCAAAATCTTTCTCGCGCCACGAAAAAAAATCAACATGTATGAGCGCACCGTAGTAAAAGCCGCAGTGTTCAAAGTGTGGGGAAAAGTAGCGGCTATAGTCCGGAATTGACGGTATTTTGAAACACTAGTTAG
>NC_137658.1:29572055-29686503 GCF_963422515.1 Blennius ocellaris
AACATTGTGGTGGAATAAAGAGTGATATGTTGTCTACACTGAAGTATTGACACATTACTTTTAACAGGGCATGGCTGGGCAGCAGCAGGAGGGTCCCTCAACATTCACTGCAAGGACTGACACAGTGAGACAGATGTTCAGTAAACACCAGAGGTTCATTCTGGGGAATTCATGTCCAACTGTAATAATTGAATGTCCTCCTTATGTCCTCCCAGTTATCTGTAAAACAGATCTATAGACTCCACCTGCTCCAGAAGATGGAAAACACTGCTAAGGAAATGCAGTAGTTGGACCTCCAGATTAGAAAGGCAGATGTGGAAATGGAACTACTGGAGCACAAGTTAAGGGTGGGTGTACAGTCCCAGGTGAATTATGCTAACTACTAACTACATTAACTAAATTTGTGACTCTTTACACTTCCGCTTCCAGTTTCTCTGTAATTCTCAAACACACAGAAGTCAAGTTACTTTAGGGCTTGTTCACATTCCTGTGTTTGATCCAGACCAGAGTCTCTTCAGGCAAAAACCATTGTGTTTGGGTGACGTGAACTCGCTCACCAACATTGAATCGGAGCTAAAAGCTCTCTGGTCCACTTGAAAACGTGGGTCTTGCGAAACAGAATAATTAGACACTGAAAGAAAAAGTTGGAAAATATCTGGTGGGCAGACGTGGAGTAATGAAGACGTAGTGCGGAAGACTCATTGATATCTGGTCTGAAGAATATAATGTATATATATATATATATATATATATATATATATATATATATATATTAAAATTCCCCTCTCGCCCTCCGCGGGCGGTCACCTGTTTTTCTATTCCAAGCTCGGGTCCTCTACCAGAGGCCTGGGAGCTTGAGGGTCCTGCGCAGTATCTTTGCTGTTCCAAGTACTGTACTTTTCTGGACTGAGATGTCCGAGGTTGTTCCAGGGATCTGCTGTAGCCACTCCTCCAGTTTGGGGGTTACTGCCCTGAGGGCACTACTGTCACCTTCACCTTCCAAGCCTCTCCAGCTCCTCTCTGAGCCCTTGGTACTTCTCAAGTTTCTCCTGTTCCTTCTTTCTGATGTTCCCATCACTTGGTATTGCTACATCCACCACCATGGCTTTCCTCTGCCCTTTATCAACCACCACGATGTCTGGTTGGTTCGCCATTACCATCCTGTCTGTCTGGATCTGGAAGTCCCACAGGATCTTCGCTCGGTCATTCTCCACCACCTTTGGGGGGTCTCCCACTGTGACCTTGGGGTTTCCAGACCATGCTCCGCACAGATGTTTCGGTACACTATGCCAGCCACTTGGTTATGGCGTTCCATGTATGCTTTCCCAGCCAGCATCTTGCACCCTGCAGTTATGTGCTGGATTGTCTCAGGTGCCTCTTTGCACAGTCTACACCTTGGGTCTTGTCCGGTGTGGTAGATCTGGGCTTCTATGGCTCTGGTGCTCAGAGTCTGCTCCTGTGCAGCCAGGATGAGGGCCTCTGTGCTGTCCTGTAGGCCAGCCCTCTCTAGCCATTGGTTGGACTTCTTGAGTTCCGGTGGTACATCCCATGTAGGGGCTTGTCCTCCCATGATGGTCCCTCTTCCAGCACCTCCTCATCTCGCCATTGTCTGAGACTTTCGTTGAGTATGTCATCCGTTGGAGCCCTGTCCATGATGTACGTAAGGAGCTTGGATGTTTCATCCTGGATAGTGGCTCCTACGCTCACTAGTCCTCGGCCTCCTTCCTTACGGCTAGCATACAGTCTCAAGGTGCTGGATTTGGGATGGAACCCACCATACATGGTAAGGAGCTTTCGTGTTTTAACATCCGTTGTCTGTATCTCTTCCTTTGGCCACCTTATTATACCCGCAGGGTACCTGATCACTGGCAGGGTGTAGCTGTTTATTGCCCTGGACTTGTTCTTGCCATTGAGCTGGCTTCTTAGGACTTGCCTCACTCGCTGGAGGTATTTGGCCGTTGCCGCTTTCCTTGTTTCCTGTTCAAGGTTGCCATTTGCCTGTGGTATTCCCAGGTACTTGTAACTGTCCTCAATGTCTGCTATTGTTCCTTCTGGGAGTGAGAGCCCTTCAGTGTGGACTACCTTGCCTCGCTTTGTTACCATCCTAGTACATTTCTCAAGCCCGAATGACATCCCAATGTCATTGCTGTAGATCCTGGTGGTGTGGATCAGGGAGTCTATGTCCCGTTCGCTCTTGGCGTACAGCTTGATGTCATCCATGTAGAGGAGGTGACTGATCGTGGCCCCGTTCCTGAGGCGGTATCCGTAGCCTGTCTTGTTGATTATTTGGCTATATTTGGCATATATATATATATGTATATATATATATGTATATAATATTGTGAAATGGCATGACATAACATGAACAAACAAATAAATAAATTTCCACAGCCTGCAGGTTTGTGCGTTGACGTGTTTGTTGGGTAAAACACAGACGTGTATCTTCCAGGGGTCCGTTTCACGAAGCAGGTTTAAGAAGCCATGGGCTTAACACCGAGCTCTGAATTGAGTTACACTGAGACAGAAAACGCGGAGTTTTCGGTTTCACGACGCCGGATTATGACCAGTTTGATGAACTCAGAGTAGTTTCACCTGGAGTCAAGCGCGTGCACCACGACTCTAAAAAGACCGCATCAACGGAGCCCCGATTCAACGAGTCACCATGACAACTGAGATGCGGAGGGCGGAGTTTTTGACGCCAGTGGAGCAGGAAGTATTGATCCGATCATATGGCGAATATGAACATATAAAAAAAAAAATGCAACAGCGCAGCGGCTGCTAAAGAGAGGGAGGCGGCGTGGAAGAAGATTGCTGCTCAAGTGAATGCGTAAGTTCAAACGTCTTTGTCATCGCAATATTATTGCAAGGGAATACTGCTTGATGGTAGCTTATTAATTTATTTCTTTTGGGTGCAATTCCGTGGGGGAGAAGCCTCTTGGCAGCAGCTGAAAGTGAAATATAAAAACATTGTCCAATCGGGTAAGACCGCTGCCAATTTAATTGTTAAGCAATACATTTCTTAACGTAATTTCGATCATGTGTGACATTGTACAGTAAATATCAAGTGGCCATTTGACTGTGAGGTGTTTTATTCCCAACATAATGCTGTTTTCAAACACATAAATGTCTTCTCACCCATATCATGTGCTGTCAAATAACTAAGGCTAAACTAACGCACACTTTACTCAGTAAAACGGGTGGTGGCCCGAAAAACAGGTGGTGGGCCAGTAAAACGGGTGGTGGTCCAGTAAAACGGGTGGTGGCCAGCAAAACGGGTGGTGGCCAGTAAAACGGGTGGTGGCCAGTAAAACGGGTGGTGGTCCAGTAAAACGGGTGGTGGCCAGTAAAACGGGTGGTGACCCAGCACCTCCACCTTTAACAGAGGCAGAGGAGCCCTAAGCCAGAATGTTGGGAGGCCAGTGGCTGAGGGAATCCCTGGAGGAGCTCCTCTTCAGAGCTCACCCCTCAAGATACCACTTCCTTCATAATATATAATATGCCGAGGCCTATATATCTCTTTAAGCCTCCTTTTGTTCATCTTTATTTCCCCATCATGTCTTTGTTTTGTCACCCAACAGATTGTGATGGTGCTCTCTGCCTGCTGGACCCCCTCATGCCACAACAGACCTTGTAAGTAGGCAACACTCCAAAGATCTTGCAAAATGGTAGTTTAAATATACTGAAACATATTCATCTAGGATGAAGAGTACAGGAAACCCTGTCTGCTGCCTTTACAGAGGAGGATCCACAAAGGCCTATAGAGGTATGATAGTTCTCATCCTGTTTACATTTCTGAAACATTGTGGTGGAATAAAGAGTGATATGTTGTCTACACTGAAGTATTGACACATTACTTTTAACAGGGCATGGCTGGGCAGCAGCAGGAGGGTCCCTCAACATTCACTGCAAGGACTGACACAGTGAGACAGATGTTCAGTAAACACCAGAGGTTCATTCTGGGGAATTCATGTCCAACTGTAATAATTGAATGTCCTCCTTATGTCCTCCCAGTTATCTGTAAAACAGATCTATAGACTCCACCTGCTCCAGAAGATGGAAAACACTGCTAAGGAAATGCAGTAGTTGGACCTCCAGATTAGAAAGGCAGATGTGGAAATGGAACTACTGGAGCACAAGTTAAGGGTGGGTGTACAGTCCCAGGTGAATTATGCTAACTACTAACTACATTAACTAAATTTGTGACTCTTTACACTTCCGCTTCCAGTTTCTCTGTAATTCTCAAACACACAGAAGTCAAGTTACTTTAGGGCTTGTTCACATTCCTGTGTTTGATCCAGACCAGAGTCTCTTCAGGCAAAAACCATTGTGTTTGGGTGACGTGAACTCGCTCACCAACATTGAATCGGAGCTAAAAGCTCTCTGGTCCACTTGAAAACGTGGGTCTTGCGAAACAGAATAATTAGACACAGAAAGAAAAAGTTGGAAAATATCTGGTGGGCAGACGTGGAGTAATGAAGACGTAGTGCGGAAGACTCATTGATATCTGGTCTGAAGAATATAATGTATATATATATATATATATATATATATATATATATATATATATATATTAAAATTCCCCTCTCGCCCTCCGCGGGCGGTCACCTGTTTTTCTATTCCAAGCTCGGGTCCTCTACCAGAGGCCTGGGAGCTTGAGGGTCCTGCGCAGTATCTTTGCTGTTCCAAGTACTGTACTTTTCTGGACTGAGATGTCCGAGGTTGTTCCAGGGATCTGCTGTAGCCACTCCTCCAGTTTGGGGGTTACTGCCCTGAGGGCACTACTGTCACCTTCACCTTCCAAGCCTCTCCAGCTCCTCTCTGAGCCCTTGGTACTTCTCAAGTTTCTCCTGTTCCTTCTTTCTGATGTTCCCATCACTTGGTATTGCTACATCCACCACCATGGCTTTCCTCTGCCCTTTATCAACCACCACGATGTCTGGTTGGTTCGCCATTACCATCCTGTCTGTCTGGATCTGGAAGTCCCACAGGATCTTCGCTCGGTCATTCTCCACCACCTTTGGGGGGTCTCCCACTGTGACCTTGGGGTTTCCAGACCATGCTCCGCACAGATGTTTCGGTACACTATGCCAGCCACTTGGTTATGGCGTTCCATGTATGCTTTCCCAGCCAGCATCTTGCACCCTGCAGTTATGTGCTGGATTGTCTCAGGTGCCTCTTTGCACAGTCTACACCTTGGGTCTTGTCCGGTGTGGTAGATCTGGGCTTCTATGGCTCTGGTGCTCAGAGTCTGCTCCTGTGCAGCCAGGATGAGGGCCTCTGTGCTGTCCTGTAGGCCAGCCCTCTCTAGCCATTGGTTGGACTTCTTGAGTTCCGGTGGTACATCCCATGTAGGGGCTTGTCCTCCCATGATGGTCCCTCTTCCAGCACCTCCTCATCTCGCCATTGTCTGAGACTTTCGTTGAGTATGTCATCCGTTGGAGCCCTGTCCATGATGTACGTAAGGAGCTTGGATGTTTCATCCTGGATAGTGGCTCCTACGCTCACTAGTCCTCGGCCTCCTTCCTTACGGCTAGCATACAGTCTCAAGGTGCTGGATTTGGGATGGAACCCACCATACATGGTAAGGAGCTTTCGTGTTTTAACATCCGTTGTCTGTATCTCTTCCTTTGGCCACCTTATTATACCCGCAGGGTACCTGATCACTGGCAGGGTGTAGCTGTTTATTGCCCTGGACTTGTTCTTGCCATTGAGCTGGCTTCTTAGGACTTGCCTCACTCGCTGGAGGTATTTGGCCGTTGCCGCTTTCCTTGTTTCCTGTTCAAGGTTGCCATTTGCCTGTGGTATTCCCAGGTACTTGTAACTGTCCTCAATGTCTGCTATTGTTCCTTCTGGGAGTGAGAGCCCTTCAGTGTGGACTACCTTGCCTCGCTTTGTTACCATCCTAGTACATTTCTCAAGCCCGAATGACATCCCAATGTCATTGCTGTAGATCCTGGTGGTGTGGATCAGGGAGTCTATGTCCCGTTCGCTCTTGGCGTACAGCTTGATGTCATCCATGTAGAGGAGGTGACTGATCGTGGCCCCGTTCCTGAGGCGGTATCCGTAGCCTGTCTTGTTGATTATTTGGCTATATTTGGCATATATATATATATGTATATATATATATGTATATAATATTGTGAAATGGCATGACATAACATGAACAAACAAATAAATAAATTTCCACAGCCTGCAGGTTTGTGCGTTGACGTGTTTGTTGGGTAAAACACAGACGTGTATCTTCCAGGGGTCCGTTTCACGAAGCAGGTTTAAGAAGCCATGGGCTTAACACCGAGCTCTGAATTGAGTTACACTGAGACAGAAAACGCGGAGTTTTCGGTTTCACGACGCCGGATTATGACCAGTTTGATGAACTCAGAGTAGTTTCACCTGGAGTCAAGCGCGTGCACCACGACTCTAAAAAGACCGCATCAACGGAGCCCCGATTCAACGAGTCACCATGACAACTGAGACGCGGAGGGCGGAGTTTTTGACGCCAGTGGAGCAGGAAGTATTGATCCGATCATATGGCGAATATGAACATATTAAAAAAAAAATGCAACAGCGCAGCGGCTGCTAAAGAGAGGGAGGCGGCGTGGAAGAAGATTGCTGCTCAAGTGAATGCGTAAGTTCAAACGTCTTTGTCATCGCAATATTATTGCAAGGGAATACTGCTTGATGGTAGCTTATTAATTTATTTCTTTTGGGTGCAATTCCGCGGGGGAGAAGCCTCTTGGCAGCAGCTTAAAGTGAAATATAAAAACATTGTCCAATCGGGTAAGACCGCTGCCAATTTAATTGTTAAGCAATACATTTCTTAACGTAATTTCGATCATGTGTGACATTGTACAGTAAATATCAAGTGGCCATTTGACTGTGAGGTGTTTTATTCCCAACATAATGCTGTTTTCAAACACATAAATGTCTTCTCACCCATATCATGTGCTGTCAAATAACTAAGGCTAAACTAACGCACACTTTACTCCAACAGAAAGAAGGCAGATGTAAAACGGGTGGTGACCCAGCACCTCCACCTTTAACAGAGGCAGAGGAGCCCTAAGCCAGAATGTTGGGAGGCCAGTGGCTGAGGGAATCCCTGGAGGAGCTCCTCTTCAGAGCTCACCCCTCAAGATACCACTTCCTTCATAATATATAATATGCCGAGGCCTATATATCTCTTTAAGCCTCCTTTTGTTCATCTTTATTTCCCCATCATGTCTTTGTTTTTGTCACCCAACAGATTGTGATGGTGCTCTCTGCCTGCTGGACCCCCTCATGCCACAACAGACCTTGTAAGTAGGCAACACTCCAAAGATCTTGCAAAATGGTAGTTTAAATATACTGAAACATATTCATCTAGGATGAAGAGTACAGGAAACCCTGTCTGCTGCCTTTACAGAGGAGGATCCACAAAGGCCTGTAGAGGTATGATAGTTCTCATCCCGTTTACATTTCTTAAACATTGTGGTGGAATAAAGAGTGATATTTTGTCTACACTGAAGTATTGACACATTATTTTTAACAGGGCATGGCTGGGCAGCAGCAGGAGGGTCCCTCAACATTCACTGCAAGGACTGACACAGTGAGACAGATGTTCAGTAAACACCAGAGGTTCATTCTGTGGAATTCATGTCCAACTGTAAAAATTGAATGTCCTCCTTATGTCTTCCCAGTTATCTGTAAAACAGATCTATAGACTCCACCTGCTCCAGAAGATGGAAAACACTGGAGCACAAGTTAAGGGTGGGTGTACAGTCCCAGGTGAATTATGCTAACTACTAACTACATTAACTAAACTAGCTCTTGTATTTGTAGGAAATAAAAAAGACCAAATGAATTGTGCATCATGTCTTTATTTGGTGGTGGTGGTGGTGATCAGACCCCGAAGTGATGATGTCATATGGTGTCTCTGACAGCTCTGCCATTTGCGAGGAAACGCAGCACAACACACAATATCTGCTATGACGTCAGGGCAAGGCTCAGCTGGTGATGTTGCTAATGTACAGAGCGATTAAACTGTGGATGTACATCATGGTCTCTGCAGTAAAACGCTACCGCTCAAAAAGGAAATTGTCTGGAAATGCCAGTACATCTATGGTCTGATGATGCGAATATTATCTGCGAATATTAAATTCTCGGCGAAGTAATGCTGCGCCTCCATCAATCCGGTCATTATCAAAAGCACATTCCATATTGAGGGAATAAAGTTGACGTCTAATTTGCCTCTGGAATAAGGCACTGCAGAACTGTTTCACCAAAACTCCCCCGCTGAATGAGGAAATGAAATCCCGTGTCCGTCGGAAAGGGGGCGGAGCCAGAGCAAAACTCCGTGTTCACTGACAAAAACCTGCTCCCGACCAGGTTAGTTCTAGAGCGTCTGTTGCCCCGGTAACTGACTGGGAGTTGACGTTACACCGCTTCGTGAAACAGGCTTGAGTTACCTCCCTTTGTGAAACGGAAAATCCCGCATTTCCCTCAACTCGGTGTTCAATAACCTGGGGTAATCCTTAAACCTGCTTCGTGAAACGGACCCCAGATCAACCTCCCGAGGGTTGACAGTCTGACAACAACCAGATGCTTCATGCCAAAGGATCGAATGAATGAATGAATGAATGAATGGGGCTCATACTCATACGGGATCTCTACAGAAGTAGGGCACAAGAGTAAATGCATCATGGGACTAAATGAATTAATGTGAAGGAGAACTTACAGTTTCTGGAGGCTCTGGTACTTAAAGAAACTGTTTGCTTTCAGCTTGTGAAGTCGGTTTCTCTGAAGAGACCTGGAGAATGAACATATTCACATATTTCAAGGTTTTCATCATGTACTTAAGAGTCATAATAATTCAACACTCTTACATTAAAAATGGCTCATATAAGTCTTTTTACATTACAAGCCAGTTTCTAAAAAAAGCTGATGGATTCTTTTGAGGTCATGATATGTCTTATTACATTCCTTTTTCCCCCACATTCCCATTTCACATTAAGTCAAAAGAAAAATCACTGAATACATAATCACATTGTTAAACTCCACTTTGAAATATGTGAAGTAAAATATATGAACATTGTGGCACTTCTGCTTTAAATTAAAATAAAACTCCAGTTTGATTAACAGTCTTACTTTCAAGGAAATATGCAAAAAAAACAAAAAAAAAAACAAACATATGATCACACAAAAAAAGCAGTTTATTCCAAATAAACCAAATGATTGAAGTGTAGTATTCAAAACTTCGTCACATTGAACTCCATATATTCCTTTTTTTTTTCATATTTAAGAATTATTTGCATGCTAAGAGTTAGCATTAGACGAGTCATAGTTACGACTGTGTTTAAAACAAGTCAGCAGGTCCACTAGTTTTTACTGCTGGGGGGGAGAATTCAATGTATTTGTGATGTTTTCTTGAAATGACTGTTATGTTTTCTGCTACATAAATAAAGTTGAATTAAACCCAATTATCTTCAGCCTGGCGTTTCCCAACTGGACGAAGCAGTAGTGTGTGCGTGCGTGCGTGTTTTAAGGTACCACACGCTCATGCCTGGTAAATGTCCACTGGATCCAAGGATGCTGTTTTGCAATTTAGGAACCATACTGTGCTGCAGCAGGTCATCACACTCCATTGTGCAGTGACTGAGGACTGCCAATACCTTCTGGGGTGAATTGGAATAACGCCAGGGAGAAAAAGGGTTGTAGACAGATAGAGAGAGAGTGAGCGAGAGAGAGAGAGAGCGAGCGAGAGAACAAGAGAGAGAGAGAGCAAGCGAGAGAACAAGAGAGAGAGAGAGAGAGAGAGAGAGAGCGAGCGAGAGAACAAGAGAGAGAGAGAGAGAGTGAGCGAGAGAGAGAGAGAGAGAGAGAGCGAGAGAACAAGAGAGAGAGAGAGAGAGAGAGTGAGCGAGAGAGAGAGAGAGAGCGCGAGCGAGAGAACAAGAGAGAGAGAGAGAGAGAGAGAGTGAGCGAGAGAGAGAGAGCGAGCGAGAGAACAAGAGAGAGAGAGAGCGAGAGCAAGCGAGAGAACAAGAGAGAGAGAGAGAGTGAGCGAGAGAGAGAGAGAGCGAGCGAGAGAACAAGAGAGCGAGAGAACAAGAGAGAGAGAGAGAGTGAGCGAGAGAGAGAGAGCGAGCGAGAGAACAAGAGAGAGAGAGAGCGAGAGAACAAGAGAGAGAGAGAGAGCGAGCGAGCGAGAGAGAGAGAGAGAGCGAGCGAGAGAACAAGAGAGAGAGAGAGCGAGGGAGCGAGAGAGAGAGAGAGAGCGAGCGAGAGAATGAGAGAGAGAGAGAGAGCGAGAGAACAAGAGAGAGAGAGAGAGGGAGCGAGAGAGAGAGAGAGGGAGCGAGAGAACAAGAGAGAGAGAGAGAGGGAGCGAGAGAGAGAGAGAGAGCGAGCGAGAGAACAAGAGAGAGAGAGAGAGAGAGTGAGCGAGAGAGAGAGAGCGAGCGAGAGAACAAGAGAGAGAGAGAGCGAGAGCAAGCGAGAGAACAAGAGAGAGAGAGAGAGTGAGCGAGAGAGAGAGAGAGCGAGCGAGAGAACAAGAGAGAGAGAGAGCGAGAGAACAAGAGAGAGAGAGAGAGCGAGCGAGCGAGAGAGAGAGAGAGAGCGAGCGAGAGAACAAGAGAGAGAGAGAGCGAGGGAGCGAGAGAGAGAGAGAGAGCGAGCGAGAGAATGAGAGAGAGAGAGAGAGAGCGAGAGAACAAGAGAGAGAGAGAGAGGGAGCGAGAGAGAGAGAGGGGGAGCGAGAGAACAAGAGAGAGAGAGAGAGGGAGCGAGAGAACAAGAGAGAGAGAGAGAGGGAGCGAGAGAGCACGAGAGCTGATCTTTTTGACAAGCTTCATAATAATGAGCAGCTGCTTCCTGCTTCACTTCTGGAGATGAGTTTTGTTCAGAACTACAGAACTACAGTGGTCTGTTGGAAGAAGATAACAGTTCCCACGGCTGTCACATCCTGTGTTTGGTCTATTTAGATGTCTTTTGGTTTGTGCTGCATTCAGACTTCAATGGGATGATGCCACTTGAGGTTAAGGTTCAATTCTTCTGCTGACTTTGGTTTACTGCCGGTGTCCAGTCTTGGTTGACCTGCACTACCTGTGGAGTAACATCCAATCTGAGGTACAGCAGAACAAGCTCCACACAGTTTATATGGTACAGGACTATGAGGTAGAGTGAGGGAACAGCCTTGGAAATAGGTTTAAATATAGTGTTCACCCGTTTCTTTCAGGTAATCCTTGTGACAGTGACAGGCAGTCAGAGTAGCCAATAAGGCCAGAGAGAAGCAGATATTGACTGTGGCACTTCTCACAAACTCTGACAAGTTGATGTCATTAATGACTGGCTTTCGCAGGATTGCTTTAGAAACATGGGGGGGGGGGGGGTTATTTTCTCCTCACATCATGGTGACGTTCATCGCCACTGCTGGGACGTCTTGAAGCAGAGCGCCGTCGCAGTCCAGCTCCAAATCTCGGCACTGGCAGAGCTCAGGAACGACACCCAGCACTGGAATTACAGGGTGGGAAGAAGCATCAGAGCAGGTGTCGTATGTGAAGCATGCAAACATCCTGAACCTGCTGGTGGAGGATGGAAAGTCTGAGTTTAAAGTTAAAAAATGAAAAAGAAAGGCAGAGCTGATATTTGGAAGGAAGACTATTTAGCGCGGTTATACATACAGTTGAATATTCTTCAGAAAGGCCAACTTTGATCACCTTGGATCACATTTACAGTTGGATTAAATGAGCAGATGACAGAATTATCTTGCAGAACCTGCCAAAGTGAGCCACAGAAGAAAGAGGCCAAGGCTTTTCCCCAGAGAGGAAAAGACAGTTTCAATCACAGACTCATCATTTGTCCACCTGCTCTGTCTACCCCCACCTTATGCATGTACATGGTGTGAGCTGTGGACCATGAAGCCGCTACTCAGAGCTTCATTTGGGCCGTATCTTGCCGAAACAGGATCCGGCACCTCCCAAATTTTTAATCGGCATTTATTTGATTGGCTCCAGCATCTCATTTCCCCCCCAAAAAAATCCAGCAGTTTTTACGTGTTTCATCATTTGTCAGTTCTGAAGGTATGGTGAAACTTGATGAATGACTGGGTGCAGAAATATGGCAGATTTGACAGGTGTTTACTGAGAGAGAGAGATTTGATTTTTAAATCAACTTTATTTACCACTCTTTATAAAAAAGCATGTCAATAATGACATAAAAAAAAAAATCAACATTATTACTCCTCATAGTAAAACAAGGAAATACATTAATAAACAATTCCTTTACATGAGCACATCTCCAAACTGCAGTGTGTGATTTTCCACTGAACACAACACCTGATTAAAACACCAAACCTGCAGGAATGAGTCTAAATCTCCTGCTGCTTTGTAGTAGCTAAAGTCAATTAGGAGTCTGGGCTTCATGTCAGGAGTCACACACCTCGCTCTAGCACCGGATCCTCTCTGGCACTCCTGCAGGCAATCAGCTAATTGATTGCCTTGCAGTCTTAAGCCCTGCAGTGAGGAGGGTCCGGTGCCAGAGGATTGTCTATTCCCAGTCCGTGTGGAGAGTCTCCTGTTGGCTTGCTGCCGCAGGTGAGTCGGTGTTGTCCTCCCCGGGGAGTGAGTGTCCTCCCCGGGGAGGTTCCCGTTCCTGTTCTGACGCCAGTTCCAAGAAGTTCCGTCCCGGTTCCAAGAAGTTCCCCGTCCGGGTTCCGTCCCGGTTCCAAGAAGTTCCCCGTCCGGGTTCCGTCCCGGTTCCAAGAAGATCCCCGTCCGGGTTCCGTCCCGGTTCCAAGAAGATCCCCGTCCGGGTTCCGTCCCGGTTCCAAGAAGATCCCCGTCCGGGTTCCGTCCCGGTTCCAAGAAGATCCCCGTCCGGGTTCCGTCCCGGTTCCAAGAAGTTCCCCGTCCGGGTCCCGTCCCGGTTCCAAGAAGTTCCCCGTCCGGGTCCCGTCCCGGTCCCCGTTCCAAGAAGTTCCCCGTCCGGGTCCCGTCCCGGTCCCGTTCCAAGAAGTTCCCCGTCCGGGTCCCGTCCCGGTCCCGTTCCAAGAAGTTCCCCGTCCGGGTCCCGTTCCAAGAAGTTCCCCGTCCGGGTTCCGTCCCGGTTCCAGGAGGCCCCCCAGAGATTCCCCCGGGTCCCGTCCCGGTTCCAAGAGGCCCCCCCAGACCCCCCTGGTCCCGTCTCCGTTCCAGCTCCCCGTTCCCTCCCTGCACAACTCCGTTCCAGCTCCCCTTTCCCTGTTTCCTCAATAAAACATTGACGTTTGCAAACAACTTTCTGCTTGAGGTCTGCTTTTGGGTTCAGGACACTCCACGCGCCGGCTCCCAGCCGTGACACTTCATCATATTAATACAAACAATGACAGGTTCAACAATTAAACCATCCACCACCTTCCTCCTCTGGCTAAGATACACCGCCATCTGAGCCTGCACTCAAAGTTTAAAAGCTGGCATTTGTTCTTGTTGGTGTGTGTACTTAAAACCCAGGATAAAAGACTGCTTGGTAAAAACCTCTCCATATTTGGTCAAAACAGGTTGTAAAAACAGAAACAAGGGAAAAAGACAAAGACGTTGATAAAAACAGTGAAATGCAGTCTCTGTGGTCACGGTAGGGACCCATGTCCACTCCTGCAGGGTTGATCGTGGACACAAAGGAGTTCACTGCTATGACCCCATGGAGGACTCCAGTAAATGTCTGCATGTCTCTTGGAGAGTGGAGGCTTATAGAAGGACCTGCACTCAGGTCTGGCTGCAGATGTTCCCTCCATGGAGTGCCAGCTCTCTTGTCTAACCTTGTTCTGCTTATTGCTTTCACCATTAGTCTGCAAAACATTTTTCCTGTGGTCCATTCAGTGGTGCAGGGTGTGTATCCTCAATTAAAGGACCACAGCAGTCTTTAAAATCCGGTACCAAGGAAATGGCAGGAAAGGGATCAGTCACTGTTTGATCAGAAGAGGAGTTTAGAAGCAGGCGGTCATGTCCGTGAGTCTCTGTTTCCAATTGTAGAGACTTCTTACCTCATATGGATCACTATTTATGTTATGGTTGGCTATCGATAATGATCAATAATTATCAAAGATAGTTATTAATAATGTTGAAATTTAATCTGATGTGTATCAGAACCTCGGAGCTCCACCTGTCTTAACAGGAAATGATAGCCAATTCAGTTCTATCAGTCTCATAAGATATACTAAACACTTAATCAGGAATTTGAATTAATAGTTAAATTAATTACAATTACCAGAATTAACAGTCAAGGTTGAAGGATTTTGGAGTTCTTGACACAGAAGAGGTCGACATTTCATTCACCTTTGTGCTCATTAATAAAACAGCAAGTATGATTCCAAAAATTATATTTATTTACAATGAAAACCAATAAACACAGATTCTAACTACCTATATAAAGCTTGGTGTGTGTGTGTGTGTGTGTGTGTGTGTGTGTGTGTGTGTGTGTGTGTGTGTGTGTGTGTGTGTGTGTGTGTGTGTGTGTGTGGAGAGAGAGAGGTGGAGGGAGTGTGTATGTGTGTGTGAGATGTGTGATGAACTACAAAACAAGATGGCGGATCACAAGGAACTACATTCAAATGGAGGTTAGATTATCTCTTCATTGCATTCAACCAGACTCAATCTGCCAATGAGTTCTGTGAAACCAGGTTTCAAGCTTTTTGCAATTGAAGCGATCAACTCGTCCAAATTATTGATTTCCATTGTTTCAAAAGGATGATGATGATGATGAGGCTAAGACTAAGTTATCGTTTGAAAACTTAAAGGTGTGTTTTATTGAGTTGCCTTGCAGACACCATAAAATGTGACCTGTGGTTAGCCTGATCAAAGGATTGTTCTTCTCTGTGTTGTGAGGGGGACTCCCTCACAAGAAACTTCATTCAAATGGAGGTTATCAGAGAGCAGGAAGTCTGTCCTGGGTCTCCACCATGTGCTGCAGAACAATGGAACATGGAAGCTAGTCTTTAGCGTCTGCTTCCTGTGTGTCTCTGCTAAAGGACCATTTCTAGAATGACTTGATGTGAATGAGATTTGTTTTGTAAAATGTCAGGAGTCGTCAGATGGTGTTCAGTTACTGTGTGATGTTGTCTTTGATGTGATATGTGTAGGATTGTGAGTTAACTAGTTAGTAAAGCAAAGATTAGCATGTAGACCCTGTCTGTGGCAGAGCTAACGTTGGTTTACAACAGTGATAACTGCTCCTAATATCATTATCTATAGAACTCAATCACTGTAACAGAATCAACACATCTTCATAAAGTTAAACAGTTCTATCATAGCATCAGGTTTAACTAATCTCAGGTAAAGCCCAGTTGTTGTTACCACTTCCTTGAAGGAGTTCAGTTGTTGTCCTGCTGGAGGGAAGCTGGTGTCTTCTCCTGTAGTTAGCACCTCCTGCTAACTGTGGTTGCTGGTTCTGCAGGCTGAGGAGAAGAAGATGAAGTTGATGTTTCAGGAGTCCTTCTTTGCAGCTCCTGGTTGTTCCTTTTGTCCAGACTGAGGAGCTGGTCGCTCAGGTCTGTGATGGTTTTCCTGCTGGTTGAGGAAAACACAAAGAAGTTCCGTGAGGCGTCGTTTCCCTGGTCCGTCCTGGAGGAAGTGGTTGGTTCCCTGGAGATCAGACTCTGGGTGCTGGTCTCTGGATCAGGATAAGGTTTCCTCGGAGTCTTTGTTGCAAGAGAGGAGTGGAGGCCCCTGGTTACAGGCCTCTGGTGTTAGTTGTGTGCTAACGCTGGATGAGCTGCTCTCCAGCAACCCACCTCCTTGGAGTTTGCTTTGCAAGAGTGATGGAGGCTGGCTGAAAGCCTTTTGTCCATCTGTGACTTCAGACGTGTCAAAGCCTGAGAGCTTCAACCAATCAATGACTGGCTAAATGCATAGGGGAGAGTCTTGAGCAGAAAGGGGGGGAGGAAGGTCCTGGAGAATGCCCCCCCCTTCCCCACTCTAGGTGTGAAAGGCCATCACATTCCTGGGTCAGAATTCATGTCATGACTGCGTCTCATGACAAATGAATATTGTCTCTCCCCAGAAAAGAACAAACTTTCTGTGGTCCTGTGAGATCCCAACACAACCAAACCTTAGAACATCAACGTGGCTTCAATCATAAGAACTTTCCTCACTGAGAACCGCTGAGTGTTCAGCTGTACTACAGTAAACTTTACAGTGTAGTACTGTAGGTTCCTCTTACTGTAATTGTCAAGTTATTGTACACTGTACTACAGTAAACGTTACAGTATAGTACTGTAGGCTCCTCTTACTGTAACTGTCAAGTTATTGTACACTGTGCTACAGTAAACTCTACAGTATAGTACTGTAGGCTCCTCTTTCTGTAATTGTCAAGTTATTGTACACTGTACTACAATAAACTTTACCGTATAGTACTGTAGTACTCTTACTGTAACTGTCAAGTTATTGTACACTGTACTACAGTAAATCTTACAGTGTAGTACTGTAGTACTCTTACTGTAACTGTCAATGTATTGTACACTTTACTACAGTAAACTTCACAGTGTAGTACTGTAGTACTGCTACTGTAACTGTCAAGGTATTGTACACTGTACTAAAGTAAACTTTACAGTATAGTACTGTAGTACTCTTACTGCCATTGTCAAGTTATTGTACACTGTACTACAGTAAACTTTACAGTATAGAACTGTAGTACTCTTACAGTAACTGTCAAGGCATTGTAAACTATACTACAGTAAACTTTACAGTGTAGTACCGTAGTACTCTTACTGTAACTGTCAAGGTATTGTACACTGTACTACAGTAAACTTTACAGTATAGAACTGTAGTACTCTTACTGAAACTGTCAAGGTATTGTACACTATACTACAGTAAACTTTACAGTGTAGTACTGTAGTACTCTTACTGTAACTGTCAAGGTATTGTACACTGTACTACAGAAAACCTTACAGTGTAGTACTGTAGTACTCTTACTGTAACTGTCAAGGTATTGTACACTGGACTACAGTAAACTTTACAGTGTAGTACTGTAGTACTCTTACTGTAACTGTCAATGTATTGTACACTGGACTAGAGTAAACTTTACAGTATAGTACAGTAGTACTCTTACTGTCATTGTCAAGTTATTGTACACTGTACCACAGTAAACTTTACAGTATAGTACTGTACTACTCTTACTGTCATTGTCAAGTTATTGTACACTGTACTACAGTAAATACTACAGTATAGTAGTGTAGGCTCCACTTACTGTAATTGTCAAGTTATTGTACACTGTACTACAGTAAACTCTACAGTATAGTACTGTAGGCTCCTCTTACTGTCATTGTCAAGGTATTGTACACTGTACTACAGTAAACTTTACAGAATAGTACTGTAGTGCTCTTACTGTAACTGTCAATGTATTGTACACTGTACTACAGTAAACTTTACAGTGTAGTACTGTAGTACTCCTACTGCCATTGTCAAGTTATTGTACACTGTACTACAGTAAACTTTACAGTATAGTACTGTAGCACTCTTACTGTCATTGTCAAGTTATTGTACACTGTACCACAGTAAACTTTACAGCATAGTACTGTAGGCTCCTCTCACTGTAATTGCCAAGATATTGTACACTGTAATACAGTAAACGTTACAGTGTAGTACTGTAGGCTCCTCTTACTGTAATTGCCAAGTTATTGTACACTGTACTACAGTAAACGTTACAGTGTAGTACTGTAGGCTCCTCTTACTGTAATTGTCAAGATATTGTACACTGTACTACAGTAAACTTTACAGTGTAGTACTGTAGTACTCTTACTGTAATTGTCAAGTTATTGTACACTGCATGCCAATGTGCAGCACAGAGTAGGAAATGTGACTATTACTGTAAAATGTGTTCAACAGTATGATGACATGTTCTTCCTGTCATATTCCTACAGAATTGAGACGAGACCCAATAGTGAAGGTAAACTCCTCACTGAGGAACAGGAACCAGTAGTGGAGGTAAACTCACTGAGGAACAGGAACCAGTAGTGGAGGTAAACTCCTCACTGAGGAACAGGAACCAGTAGTGGAGGTAAACTCACTGAGGAACAGGAACCAGTAGAGGAGGTAAACTCCTCACTGAGGAACAGGAACCAGTAGAGGAGGTAAACTCACTGAGGAACAGGAACCAGTAGTGGAGGTAAACTCACTGAGGAACAGGAACCAGTAGTGAAGGTTAACTCACTGAGGAACAGGAACCAGTACACGAGGTAAACTCACTGAGGAACAGGAACCAGTACAGGAGGTAAACTCACTGAGGAACAGGAACCAGTAGTGGAGGTAAACTCCTCACTGAGGAACAGGAACCAGTAGTGGAGGTAAACTCCTCACTGAGGAACAGGAACCAGTAGGGGAGGTAAACTCACTGAGGAACAGGAACCAGTAGTGAAGGTTAACTCACTGAGGAACAGGAACCAGTACACGAGGTAAACTCACTGAGGAACAGGAACCAGTACAGGAGGTAAACTCACTGAGGAACAGGAACCAGTAGTGGAGGTAAACTCACTGAGGAACAGGAACCAGTACAGGAGGTAAACTCACTGAGGAACAGGAACCAGTAGTGGAGGTAAACTCACTGAGGAACAGGAACCAGTAGTGGAGGTAAACTCCTCACTGAGGAACAGGAACCAGTAGTGGAGGTAAACTCCTCACTGAGGAACAGGAACCAGTAGTGGAGGTAAACTCACTGAGGAACAGGAACCAGTAGTGGAGGTAAACTCCTCACTGAGTAACAGGAACCAGTAGTGAAGGTAAACTCACTGGGGAACAGGAACCAGTAGAGGAGGTAAACTCCTCACTGAGGAACAGGAACCAGTAGTGGAGGTAAACTCCTCACTGAGGAACAGGAACCAGTAGTGGAGGTAAACTCACTGAGGAACAGGAACCAGTAGTGGAGGTTAACTCACTGAGGAACAGGAACCAGTAGAGGAGGTAAACTCCTCACTGAGGAACAGGAACCAGTAGTGAAGGTAAACTCCTCACTGAGGAACAGGAACCAGAAGTGGAGGTGAACTCACTGAGGAACAGGAACCAGTAGTGGAGGTAAACTCACTGAGGAACAGAAACCAGTAGTGGAGGTAAACTCCTCACTGAGGAACAGAAACCAGTAGTGGAGGTAAACTCCTCACTGAGGAACAGGAACCAGTAGTGGAGGTAAACTCACTGAGGAACAGGAACCAGTAGTGGAGGTAAACTCACTGAGGAACAGGAACCAGTAGAGGAGGTAAACTCACTGAGGAACAGGAACCAGTAGTGGAGGTAAACTCCTCACTGAGGAACAGGAACCAGTAGTGGAGGTAAACTCACTGAGGAACAGGAACCAGTAGTGGAGGTAAACTCACTTAGGAACAGGAACCAGTAGTGAAGGTAAACTCACTGAGGAACAGGAACCAGTTTAGGAGGTAAACTCCTCACTGAGGAACAGGAACCAGTAGTGGAGGTAAACTCACTGAGGAACAGGAACCAGTAGAGGAGGTAAACTCACTGAGGAACAGGAACCAGTAGAGGAGGTAAACTCCTCACTGAGGAACAGGAACCAGTAGTGGAGGTAAACTCCTCACTGAGGAACAGGAACCAGTAGTGGAGGTAACTCACTGAGGAACAGGAACCAGTAGTGGAGGTAAACTCACTGAGGAACAGGAACCAGTAGTGGAGGTAAACTCCTCACTGAGGAACAGGAACCAGTAGAGGAGGTAAACTCACTGAGGAACAGGAACCAGTAGTGGAGGTAAACTCACTGAGGAACAGGAACCAGTAGAGGAGGTAAACTCCTCACTGAGGAACAGGAACCAGTAGAGGAGGTAAACTCCTCACTGAGGAACAGGAACCAGTAGTGGAGGTAAACTCCTCACTGAGGAACAGGAACCAGTAGTGGAGGTAAACTCCTCACTGAGGAACAGGAACCAGTAGTGGAGGTAAACTCACTGAGGAACAGGAACCAGTAGTGGAGGTAAACTCACTGAGGAACAGGAACCAGTAGAGGAGGTAAACTCACTGAGGAACAGGAACCAGTAGTGGAGGTAAACTCACTGAGGAACAGGAACCAGTAGTGGAGGTAAACTCACTGAGGAACAGGAACCAGTAGTGGAGGTAAACTCCTCACTGAGGAACAGGAACCAGTAGTGGAGGTAAACTCAATGAGGAACAGGAACCAGTAGTGGAGGTAAACTCCTCACTGAGGAACAGGAACCAGTAGTGGAGGTAAACTCAATGAGGAACAGGAACCAGTAGTGGAGGTAAACTCCTCACTGAGGAACAGGAACCAGTAGTGGAGGTAAACTCCTCACTGAGGAACAGGAACCAGTAGTGGAGGTAAACTCACTGAGGAACAGGAACCAGTAGTGGAGGTTAACTCACTGAGGAACAGGAACCAGTAGAGGAGGTAAACTCCTCACTGAGGAACAGGAACCAGTCGTGGAGGTAAACTCCTCACTGAGTAACAGGAACCAGTAGTGGAGGTAAACTCACTGAGGAACAGGAACCAGTAGTGGAGGTAAACTCACTGAGGAACAGGAACCAGTAGTGGAGGTAAACTCACTGAGGAACAGGAACCAGTAGTGGAGGTAAGCTCACTGAGGAACAGGAACCAGTAGAGGAGGTAAACTCACTGAGGAACAGGAACCAGTAGTGGAGGTAAACTCACTGAGGAACAGGAACCAGTAGTGGAGGTAAGCTCACTGAGGAACAGGAACCAGTAGAGGAGGTAAACTCACTGAGGAACAGGAACCAGTAGTGGAGGTAAACACCTCACTGAGGAACAGGAACCAGTAGAGGAGGTACACTCACTGAGGAACAGGAACCAGTAGAGGAGGTAAACTCCTCACTGAGGAACAGGAACCAGTAGAGGAGGTACACTCACTGAGGAACAGGAACCAGTAGAGGAGGTAAACTCACTGAGGAACAGGAACACTGTGGTCAACAAGGTTAGAAATGATTTAGACTGAGAGAAACCAGACAGAACATCCTGGACCATGAAGATCTCTTCAGGAATGTGGAAGACACAAGTTTGCACACCTTTACAGGTGAAACCAGCAGGTCCCTCAAACTGTTGTACCATGTGCCTTTTAAAGACATGCAGAGTGAAGCACGAGGATTGAGTATGTTCAGGTATGTTCAGGTTCATGATGCTTGTTTGTGAAAAATTCCCATCATTGTACTGTAATCAGTACTGTACATCATTGTACTGTAATCAGTATTGTACATCATTGTACTGTAATCAGTACTGTACATCATTGAACTGTAATCAATACTGTACATCATAGTACTGTAATCAGTACTGTACATCATTGTACTGTAATCAGTACTGTACATCATTGTACTATAATCAGTACTGTACATCATAGTACTGTAATCAATACTGTACATCATTGTACTGTAATCAGTACTGTACATCAGTATGTGTGTGGCGATATCAGAAGATGGTGTGGTAGGGTGTAAAACTGTGATTGGTGCATACAATGCAGAGATCCTTGTTCCATTTCTTGACGAGCTCCAGTATCTCTAGTCTGCATAGCTGTTGGTGTAATTGATGTCACTGTTTGGGACTACGTCAGGTTCCACCATGCTCCTCTGGTGCAGGCATGGTTTCAGGGACTACGTCAGGTTCCATCATGGTTTCAGGGACTACGGCAGGTTCCACCATGCTCCTCTGGTGCAGGTATGGTTTCAGGGACTACGTCAGGTTCCACCATGCTCCTCTGCTGCAGGCGTGGTTTCAGGGACTACGTCAGGTTCCACCATGCTCCTCTGGTGCAGACATGGTTTCAGGGACTACGTCAGGTTCCACCATGCTCCTCTGCTGCAGGCGTGGTTTCAGGGACTACGTCAGATTCCACCATGCTCCTCTGGTGCAGACATGGTTTCAGGGACTATGTCAGGTTCCACCAGGCTCCTCTGGTTCCACCATGTTTTCAGGGACTACGTCAGGTTCCACCATGCTCCTCTGCTGCAGGCGTGGTTTCAGGGACTACGTCAGGTTCCACCATGCTCCTCTGGTACAGGCGTGGTTTCAGGGACTACGTCAGATTCCACCATGGTTTCAGGGACTACGGCAGGTTCCACCATGCTCCTCTGGTGCAGGTGTGGTTTCAGGGACTACGTCAGGTTCCACCATGCTCCTCTGGTGCAGGCGTGGTTTCAGGGACTACGTCAGGTTCCACCATGCTCCTCTGGTGCAGGCATGGTTTCAGGGACTACGTCAGGTTCCACCATGCTCCTCTGCTGCAGGCGTGGTTTCAGGGACTACGTCAGGTTCCACCATGCTCATCTACTGCAGGTGTGGTTTCAGGGACTACGTCAGGTTCCACCAGGCTCCTCTGGTTCCACCATGGTTTCAGGTACTACGTCAGGTTCCACCATGCTCGTCTGGTGCAGGCATGGTTTCAGGGACTACGTCAGGTTCCACCATGCTCCTCTGGTGCAGGCATGGTTTCAGGGACTACGTCAGGTTCCACCATGCTCCTCTGGTACAGGCGTGGTTTCAGAGACTACGTCAGGTTCCACCATGGTTTCAGGGACTACGTCAGGTTCCACCATGCTCCTCTGGTACAGGCGTGGTTTCAGGGACTACGTCAGGTTCCACCATGGTTTCAGGGACTACGTCAGGTTCCACCATGCTCCTCTGGTGCAGGCATGGTTTCAGGGACTACGTCAGGTTCCACCATGCTCCTCTGCTGCAGGCGTGGTTTCAGGGACTACGTCAGGTTCCACCATGCTCCTCTGGTGCAGGCGTGGTTTCAGGGACTACGTCAGGTTCCACCATGCTCCTCTGGTGCAGGCGTGGTTTCAGGGACTACGTCAGGTTCCACCATGCTCCTCTGCTGCAGGCGTGGTTTCAGGGACTACGTCAGGTTCCACCATGCTCCTCTGGTGCAGGCATGGTTTCAGGGACTACGTCAGGTTCCACCATGCTCTTCTGGTGCAGGCATAGTTTCAGGGACTACGTCAGGTTCCACCATGCTCCTCTGGTGCAGGCATGGTTTCAGGAACTACATCAGGTTCCACCATGGTTTCAGGGACTACGTAAGGTTCCACCATGCTCCTCTGGTGCAGGCGTGGTTTCAGGGACTACGTCAGGTTCCACCATGCTCCTCTGGTGCAGGCGTGGTTTCAGGGACTACGTCAGGTTCCACCATGCTCCTCTGGTGCAGGCATGGTTTCAGGGACTATGTCAGGTTCCACCATGGTTTCAGGGACTACGTCAGGTTCCACCATGCTCCTCTGGTGCAGACATGGTTTCAGGGACTACGTCAGGTTCCACCAGGCTCCTCTGGTTCCACCATGTTTTCAGGGAATTAGTCAGGTTCCATCATGCTCCTCTGGTGCAGACGTGGTTTCAGGGACTACGTCAGGTTCCACCATGCTCATCTACTGCAGGCGTGGTTTCAGGGACTACGTCAGGTTCCACCAGGTTCCTCTGGTTCCACCATGGTCTCAGGGACTACGTCAGGTTCCACCATGCTCCTCTGGTGCAGACGTGGTTTCAGGGACTACGTCAGGTTCCACCATGGTTTCAGGGACTACGTCAGGTTCCACCACTCTCCTCTGGTGCAGGCATGGTTTCAGGAGCTACATCAGGTTCCACCATGGTTTCAGGGACTACGTAAGGTTCCACCATGCTCCTCTGGTGCAGGCGTGGTTTCAGGGACTACGTCAGGTTCAACCATGCTCCTCTGGTGCAGGCGTGGTTTCAGGGTATACGTCAGGTTCCACCATGCTCCTCTGGTACAGGCGTGGTTTCAGGGACTACGTCAGGTTCCACCATGCTCCTCTGGTGCAGGCGTGGTTTCAGGGACTACGTCAGGTTCAACCATGCTCCTCTGGTGCAGGCGTGGTTTCAGGGTATACGTCAGGTTCCACCATGCTCCTCTGGTACAGGCGTGGTTTCAGGGACTACGTCAGGTTCCACCATGCTCATCTACTGCAGGCATGGTGTCAGGGACTACGTCAGGTTCCACCATGCTCCTCTGGTGCAGGCATGGTTTCAGGGACTACGTCAGGTTCCACCATGCTCCTCTGGTACAGGCGTGGTTTCAGAGACTACGTCAGGTTCCACCATGGTTTCAGGGACTACGTCAGGTTCCACCATGCTCCTCTGGTACAGGCGTGGTTTCAGGGACTACGTCAGGTTCCACCATGGTTTCAGGGACTACGTCAGGTTCCACCATGCTCCTCTGGTGCAGGCATGGTTTCAGGGACTACGTCAGGTTCCACCATGCTCCTCTGCTGCAGGCGTGGTTTCAGGGACTACGTCAGGTTCCACCATGCTCCTCTGGTGCAGGCGTGGTTTCAGGGACTACGTCAGGTTCCACCATGCTCCTCTGGTGCAGGCGTGGTTTCAGGGACTACGTCAGGTTCCACCATGCTCCTCTGCTGCAGGCGTGGTTTCAGGGACTACGTCAGGTTCCACCATGCTCCTCTGGTGCAGGCATGGTTTCAGGGACTACGTCAGGTTCCACCATGCTCTTCTGGTGCAGGCATAGTTTCAGGGACTACGTCAGGTTCCACCATGCTCCTCTGGTGCAGGCATGGTTTCAGGAACTACATCAGGTTCCACCATGGTTTCAGGGACTACGTAAGGTTCCACCATGCTCCTCTGGTGCAGGCGTGGTTTCAGGGACTACGTCAGGTTCCACCATGCTCCTCTGGTGCAGGCGTGGTTTCAGGGACTACGTCAGGTTCCACCATGCTCCTCTGGTGCAGGCATGGTTTCAGGGACTATGTCAGGTTCCACCATGGTTTCAGGGACTACGTCAGGTTCCACCATGCTCCTCTGGTGCAGACATGGTTTCAGGGACTACGTCAGGTTCCACCAGGCTCCTCTGGTTCCACCATGTTTTCAGGGAATTAGTCAGGTTCCATCATGCTCCTCTGGTGCAGACGTGGTTTCAGGGACTACGTCAGGTTCCACCATGCTCATCTACTGCAGGCGTGGTTTCAGGGACTACGTCAGGTTCCACCAGGTTCCTCTGGTTCCACCATGGTCTCAGGGACTACGTCAGGTTCCACCATGCTCCTCTGGTGCAGACGTGGTTTCAGGGACTACGTCAGGTTCCACCATGGTTTCAGGGACTACGTCAGGTTCCACCACTCTCCTCTGGTGCAGGCATGGTTTCAGGAGCTACATCAGGTTCCACCATGGTTTCAGGGACTACGTAAGGTTCCACCATGCTCCTCTGGTGCAGGCGTGGTTTCAGGGACTACGTCAGGTTCAACCATGCTCCTCTGGTGCAGGCGTGGTTTCAGGGTATACGTCAGGTTCCACCATGCTCCTCTGGTACAGGCGTGGTTTCAGGGACTACGTCAGGTTCCACCATGCTCATCTACTGCAGGCGTGGTTTCAGGGACTACGTCAGGTTCCACCAGGTTCCTCTGGTTCCACCATGGTCTCAGGGACTACGTCAGGTTCCACCATGCTCCTCTGGTGCAGACGTGGTTTCAGGGACTACGTCAGGTTCCACCACTCTCCTCTGGTGCAGGCATGGTTTCAGGCCCATCCACAGTTCCTCACTGTGTACTTGCCTCCATACTCTCCTTTCCTTACTGTAACCCCATTGAGGAGTTTTTCTCCATGTGGAGGTGCAAAGCATATGATTGGCATTCGCATCAATAAGCGAACTTCTTCAGGCCATGGACAATGTGATGACATCACAAGCGACCTTCTTCAGGCCATGGACAATGTGATGACATCACATGCGACCTTCTTCAGGCCATGGACGATGTGATGACATCACAAGTGACCTTCTTCAGGCCATGGACGATGTGATGACATCACAAGTGACCTTCTTCAGGCCATGGACGATGTGATGACATCACAAGTGACCTTCTTCAGGCCATGGACGATGTGATGACATCACAAGCGACCTTCTACAGGCCATGGATGATGTGATGACATCACAAGTGACCTTCTTCAGGCCATGGACGATGTGATGACATCACAAGCGACCTTCTACAGGCCATGGATGATGTGATGACATCACAAGTGACCTTCTTCAGGCCATGGATGATGTGATGACATCACAGCCCAGGTTCAGGCCTGACACCAGGCACGTAGGTTCTTTCCAAGATGTTTGGCAAATGAAAAGATGTTTACAGATGTGGATGAGAACCTGTGGCCCAATCCACAAGACAGGGTTGATGGGGACGACCAGTGATTGTTCCTTGTTTAGCTTTTTTTTTTCTTACTGTACAGTATCCAGGTGTGGAACACATCAGTTTGTTTTGCAGGACTTTTTATTATTTTTTTTTGTTACAGTAATTGTTACTTTCATTCAACTTGTGTTGTCATTGAGTTTGTATTCATCAATAAATTTTAGCTTTGTTCAATGATTCCACTGTCTGTGCTGTTCTCACTAATCATTTTACTATGACAATATGTGAAGCACAGGATGAAACATGTGTCACATATTTTGTACTACAATATTTAATGGTTGTACGAACAACTAAACAGTGAAACTATGTGTATGTTGTGTGTGTGTGAAATGTCTCCATGGTGTTTCATGATAAATTAATTGTTTGAACCAATTATTGTGTGAGTGCAAGCTTTCTTTAAAGATCAAATCATATCTTATGAATATATAGTTATACAAAATATATAATCTATTTTTAACTATGCGACACATACACACATGCGTTTACGCACGCACACACACACACACATAAAGACACATCGTTCCTTTGAAAAATTAGCTCAACATAAGTTTAAAATTACGGGCGGGAAACAAAAAAAAGCCGGGTCCTGATGTCCGATGCAGAAATTCACATCAGTCAAAAAATGCACCATGAGATGAAAAAAAAAAACACAGAAATTGCTCTGGACTATGTCGCATTTCTCTTAAAATGTAATTCATAATTCAATCCATTAATCAAGCTACACAATAACACAGAGGTTTAATGGGTGTCCATCATAATGAGGTGCTTATTATCACATGAAACAGGTTGAATATGTCCGGTACTTAGCTCGGCACCGTCTCTTCTTCTGCAAGGCTGTCATCAGTTATAGTTATTCCAACCTTTCTGAACCCTAAGAAGTTCATGTACCATCATTTCTGAACAATAAGTCACTACTTTTTTCACACGCTTTGAAGCCTTGGCTTCAAAAATGACAGGGCTAATTTATTGATTTTTGCGTGTCAACAGGCTTCATGCTGCCAGATTCTACTTCTGTGTGTAGATACTTGCTGGTCTGAGCCTCTGCTTCTCCAAAACCTGACCTGAAAGTGACATTTCTGCTCTTGGTGACCCTGTCTTGTGCTGCTTTCCTCATCTGGAACACCAGCAGCTGACGGCCTTGAATGATGCGTTAAGGTGCATTACGTAAAGCAGCCTGCTGCTGGACTCTGTGGCTGAGAAATCTTCCTCTTCAAATTCAACATCAGAAAAATATCTAATAAAAAAACTGATAAAACAGATCAACAGAGATTAAACTGTGATTCTCTCTCTCTCTCTCTCTCTCACACACACACACACACACACACACACACACACGCACACAGAGCACTGTGTGCAGGAATTCCCAGCACAATCCCCAGGGTTCCCACAGTGAAATTCCTGACCTGTTACATTCTGACTACCATATTTTCCACCCTATAAGGCGCACCGGTGTATATGGCACACCTACATCAATTGACATAATTTATAACTTCATTCATATATAAGGCGCACCGCTGTATAAGGCGCATGGAGTAGACCAGTGGTCAGCAACCTTTACAGCTCAAAGCTATTAGGTTACATTTTCCACTGATTCTAACACCCAGAGAGGTGCACACACTTTATTTTGATAGTCCTACCTACAGCCTATGCCAGGAGGACACTACACACAAAACCTTATTCACTGCTGGTTGACAACTTACAACTACCGGTAATAATAATAATAATAATAAACTAAACTACATGAACTAAGCAACAAAAACACAACACAACACAATTATTACCGACACCACAAACCAAATATAACCCCCAATAATTGCATTTAAAACACCACAAACAGCTGCAATGAATTATGGGAGTTTCTATCGGCTGCACTGAGGAGCTCAGGTTGAATTTGTCGCTGCAAGGCATGATGTCCCATCATGCCTTGCAGCGACAAATTCATGTTTTGTGTTGTTGGAGGTTATTGTGGGTCGTTGTTGGGCTTGGTGTTGTGTTGATTGTGTTTATGTGTTTTTGTTCCCCAGTTTAGGGAGTAATTATTTCATCTAGTTTATTTTGGTTTGTTAGAATGTTGGTGTGCAACCATGAGTGATGAAGGTGTTGTGTGGAGTGTGGTCCGCTCTGAAGATCCAGTTGCAAATTTAGAGTTGTCAAAATAAAAGCTTCTGGTTGTTCAGCTGTGAAATAGCAGTCTTGAGTAGAACAATTGTCCATATATAAGGCACACTGGGCTATAAGGCGCACTGGCAGCTTTTGAGAAAATTTGAGGTATTTAGGTGCCTTATAGGGCGGAAAATACGGTATATATATGTGTGTGTGTGTGTGTGTATGTATCCTCCTAGGACCCGGACTCTTAAATGGCATTCAATTTTAATTTCTCTTTGCTATTTGGGCTTATTGGGACCTGATGAGTGTTACAACAGAGAATTATCTTATTACATGATGTAGTTTCTGAGAAAAATGATGTCCACATATGTGGACATTCGTTTTATATTCCAATAAAACACAATAAAGTCACAATTGAGTAATGATGTACAAAACTCTATATTTGGTACCTGAACATGGCAACATTGTTTCCTGAGTGCAAAACCAAAGTAGGAAACTATTGTCCATTTTTCTAAGTGCAAAAACAAAAATATAAACAATGATTGTGTGCTTTTTCTCAGCGCAAAATCCCCAAAATAAATAACTTCTCAATTTTGCTCAGTGCAAAAATAAAATGACAATGAAAACAAAAGTCAGAGTTGTCATTGTCATGCTGACCCTAGAAGGTTATGGCCACTTCCATCTGAAATTTTAAGAACTGCATGACGTTCTTCTTTGAAGTACCAAATACACTGAGGTCTTCACGGTACAGTAACCAGCTGCTGGCTAAAGCCAGATCAGTAAAGATGATTGGCCTATCCACAGTGTCCATTTCTTTGTATGGCCATTCATGCTATCAACAAGGTCAACTCCACCCATCTTGGAGTTGTATTCATGTATAATACTTGGTCACGAGATGGTTCCATATCTTTTCAGTTTCTTGTCCCATCATTGGCAGATATTGTCACCATGGACAAGCTCCTGTGAATGGAATCATCTGCTCATCAATAGAAACACATTCTGGGGGAGCCTGGGACCTGCAACCTTTCAGAATGCGGTTCAG
Source organism: Blennius ocellaris (assembly GCF_963422515.1). Lineage (NCBI taxonomy): Eukaryota > Metazoa > Chordata > Actinopteri > Blenniiformes > Blenniidae > Blennius > Blennius ocellaris. The sequence continues at coordinate 29,601,324 of NC_137658.1, forward strand.
AAAAGGCCTCACTTTCCAGAATTGATCACACCCTTTCAGAACGTCTGGAACATCATCATCAATGACCACATTTAGTGATTTCCTCAGTCTGAAAAATCTGTCATGTGTGAACTTTTCTGTGATGGCAGGAATTCTCAAAGTGCTGGACCAACACATCCTAACTGCAGGACACTGGACACAAGACATCAAAATAGAAGCACCAAAAAAAATTATAGATTTCATTAGTTGACATGTTGATTGAGTCTCAACTTCTGGCCAGTGATACAGCATTGGAGCAATCAGCAATCATTTATCAAATCTTTATCAATATACTCTTCCATGTGGTCCAGTGGGGTCCAGCCTTCTCTATCATCCACAGTGTCCTCTTCATGCTCAAACTGAGCTTGATTTGGTGTTAGCGGAGAAGCCCCCCATCACAGCCCACGTCCTTTCTTGGACTGTGCTTGATGGCTTGGTCCTGGCGTTGTCTCTTCTGAGACATTGCTTGAGACATCATGCTCATCCTGCTGTGCCCAAGAGTGACGCCTGGGAGTGCCTGATTTGTCATTGTCACGATCCAAACGATATCCTTGATATTCCGAACGGAGACGTTTACATCCTCTGATAGGCTGAGGATTGGGGTCCTCACACCCACGACTGTCCTCCTCACTGCTGCTTGGCTCCTGTCATGGGGGCTGATAATCAGCATCCTCCACGGGATCATCGATGTCTAACAAATCTTCCACTTCTGTCTTGACTCCACCAATTAACCCCAGCAACTCCAGTAGTGGTGATGAAGAATAGAACTCTCAAAAAAATAAATCATGACAGAAATCTAATAAAAAACTATGTAAATGTATTAATAAAACATACCATATCTGCTTGTACTGTAGTAAACTATTTATTTCTACCAAAATCATCCCAAAATACAATTTAAAAACTCAATCCCTTTGTCCACATTTGTGGACATGTTCAACAAAACTATCAGAACTAAGTCCTCCTGTCCACATACGTGTACATCAAGTTTAACAGCATGGTGAGTTGTTATAGTTGCAAACTTTTGTCTAATTTCACTTCAGAAGCAAACATTGAACACTTATAAATACATCTGAACAAGAATCAGCCAAGAAATTTCTTTAAATTTTTTACCTGGTCAACTTTTGCATCGGGAGTGGCCGGCTGAATTTCAAGGTGTGTTGTCAACCATCTTGAATCTAACCTGTAATGTGTTATACTCTTATTCCACCACCAAGTGGCAGAGTGATGTCCACAGAAGTGGACACCAGGACTTTGTAGCACAAAATTTAGTATTGTGGTCTAGACAACTGAAAATGTGCTGTCCACATATGTGGACGCCAGGTCCTAGGAGGGTATGTATATTGCAGATGCGGATAATATCCAGGTGCACTCAATAATCCAGATAAATGCTGTATGTCGATCCAATAACAATTCCAATGGAAATTTGCACGGCGCATGTGCTCAATCCACTATCCATTCCTCCCACAGGAGGATTTTCCACCAGACAGAACCAGCTTCTAGTTCTGGTCCATGCCCAGACTTAGCACCAATTCTACGTCTTTCCAAAACTAAAGACCCAGCCCATCAGGGGCTAAACAGGTGCTAAGCCGGACACACATCGTTGCTGGACCAGAGCGGAGCCAGATGCGTCATCAGCTCAGGGAAGAGCTATCTCTGGAGTTATCACTACCTACAAGGTGAAAGAGACGGTGAATCAGCTTTCTGAAATCTGCATTGAACATGGAGTCCCGAAGTGGTTATAGAGAAAAAAATTCTAGTAACATGTAGAGTTGCCTTCTATCATTATACACCTCCATTCCTCCTGATGTTGAAGCATTTGATTCAGACACGTCTAGAAATAAAGTGAAAGGAGCAAAAATTCACTATGCAATGCCCAAATTTTAGAAAACAAGCCCCAAGCTCATTCACATGTTATATTATTTTCTTTCTCGCCACTCCGGGGCTCTGGACTAAAGCAACACAGACATGAAAAAACAAGAATGGAGCGACGAGGAAACGCAATGTTTTCTGGCTCTTTGGTCTGCTTTTTTGGTCCTCAATGTGTGCTCCCATAATGTACATCATAAGCACAAGCAGGGCTTCACATGTTTTAAGAAGCCATCTGGACGGTTCAGGCAGATTCCAGGTACTTACAGCAAACATTGGACTTGGCTCCAGCGTTGTAACTTGGCATCCCAAAGTACTTGTCAAAAAGATGAGGCCATCCATTGTTATCTCCTGGTAAAAATAAAGAAATGAGAGAAGCAATAGGATGATTATGAGCATTGTCATGTTATTTCTAACCAACTATTTTCGAGTGGGCATAATATGACAGTTAAAATGTTTCATTCTCGTGCTACAGAGCAACAACAGGTTCATTCCCTGCTTCTTTATAAACTTGTGTTTCAGAGTATACGTTTCCTAAGATGAAACATATATATATATATATATATATATATATATCCCCCTTGAACTGCTACCTTATCGTTGTAGGGGAGTTTGAGCACCTGAATGATTCTCGGAGCTATGTTGTCGGGGAGCTTTATGCCCCCCAGTAGGGTCTCAAGGGAAATAGGTCCTAGGTGACGGGTCAGACTAAAAGCAGTTCAAAACACTCCTATGGACAAACGCCAGAAGAGAGGAGAGACGTCGCCCACTGAGGCGCAGCCGGGGCCCCACCCTGGAGCCAGGCTTGGGGTTGGGGCTTGTTTGGGAGCACCTGGTGGCTGGACCCTTGCCCGTGGGACCTGGCCAGGCTTAGCCCGAAGGGACGACGTGGGCCCCTCCTCCTCGTTCTCCCGTGTGCCCACCACCCACAGAATCTACCATAGGGGTGGGGTGCAGTGTGGATTGAGTGTCAGTCGACGGTAGGGACCACTTTGTGGTCGTGCCATCAGACCTCCGGCCGTGTGTCTTGGACACTCGGGTAAAGAGAGGGGCAGAGCTGTCAACTGATCACCACCTGGTGGTGAGTTGGATGCGCTGGACTGGGAGGAGGCCGGATAGACTCGGCAGACCCAAACGTGTTATGAGGGTCTGCTGGGAACATCTGGCCGAGCCCTCCGTCCGCGCAGTTTTCAACTCCCACCTCCGGGAGAGCTTCTCACAGATCCCGAGGGAGGCTGGAGACATTGAGTCCGAGTGGACCATGTTCTCCTCTTCCATTGTTGAAGCTGCTGCTCGGAGCTGTGGCCACAGGGTCTCTGGTACCTGTCATGGCGGCAATCCCCCAACCCGGTGGTGGAAACCGGAAGTAAGGGATGCCGTCAAGCTGAAGAAGGAGTCCTATTGGGCATTGTTTGCTCATAGGACTTCCGAGGCAGCTGACAGGTACCGGCAGGCCAAGTGCAGCCCGGGCTGTGGTGGAGGCAAAAACTCTGATATGGGAGGAGTTTGAAAAGGCCATGGAGGAGGACTATCGATCAGCCCTGAGAAAATTCTTGCAAACCGTCCGGCGCCTTGGGCGGGGGAAGCAGTTCTCCACCAACACTGTTTACAGTGGAAGTGGGGAGCTGTTGACCTCAACTGGAGATGCCGTCAGGCAGAAGGAATACTTCGAGGACCTCCTCAATCCAACTGTCACGTCTTCCATTGAAAACGTGACAGGGGGGTTCTGTTCATCACTTAAATAAACAGAATCTTTCAGCACAGCCGGGGGCCGGACGGGGTCTGGTTTGGGTACCACAGGATCTCATCTCTGCATTTTGCAGATGATGTGGTTCAGTTGGCACAATCGAACCTGGATCTCCAGCGTGCACTGACGCGGTTCGCAGCCGAGTGTGAAGCAGCTGGGATGAAGATCAGCACCTCTACATCCGAGGCCATGGTTCTCGACCGGAAAAAGGTGTCTTGCCCCCTCCAGGTCGGTGGAGTGTCCTTGTCACAGGTGGAGGAGTTCAAGTATCTTGGGGTCTTGTTCACGAGTGGGGGAAAGATGGACCATGAGATCGACAGGCGGATCGGTGCAGCGTCTGCAGTTATGCGGACGTTGTATCGGTCCGTCGTGGTGAAGGAGGAGCTGAGCCAAAAGGTGAAGCTCTCGATTTACCGGTCGATCTTCGTTCCTACCCTCACCTATGGTCATGAACTATGGGTCATGACCGAAAGAACGAGATCCCGGATACAAGCGGCTGAAATGAGCTTCCTCCGTAGGGTGGCTGGGCGTCACCCTTAGAGATAGGGTGAGGAGCTCAGTCACCCTTAGAGATAGGGGGAGGAGCTCAGTCACCCTTAGAGATAGGGGGAGGAGCTCAGCCACCCTTAGAGATAGGGGGAGGAGCTCAGTCACCCTTAGAGATAGGGTGAGGAGCTCAGTCACCCTTAGAGATAGGGTGAGGAGCTCAGTCACCCTTAGAGATAGGGTGAGGAGCTCAGTCACCCTTAGAGATAGGGGGAGGAGCTCCGTCACCCTTAGAGATAGGGTGAGGGGCTCAGTCACCCTTAGAGATAGGGTGAGGGGCTCAGTCACCCTTAGAGATAGGGTGAGGGGCTCAGTCACCCTTAGAGATAGGGTGAGGGGCTCAGTCACCCTTAGAGATAGGGTGAGGGGCTCAGTCACCAGGGAGGAGCTCGGAGTAGAGCCGCTGCTCCTCCACATCCAGAGGAGCCAGATGAGGAGGCTCAGGCACCTGTTTCGGATGCCCCCCGGACGCCTCCCTAGGGAGGTGTTCCATCATGTCCCTCCGGTAGGAGGCCTCGGGGCAGACCTGGGACACCTGGAGGGACTATGTCTGTCTATGGCCTGGGAATGCCTAAAGGTCCCACCAGAAGAGCTGGAGGAAGAGTCTAGGGTGAGGGAAGTCTGGGCAACTCTGCTCAGACTGCTGCCTCCGCGACCCGGCCTGGATAAGCGGTAGTCAATGGATGGATGAATGGATGTGTGTATATATATTTACACACACACACACACACACACACACACACACACACACACACACACACACACACACACACACACACACACACATGCATGCACGCACGCACGCACACACACAGACACACACACACTAACACGCACTAACACACACACACACACACACACACACACACTAACACGCACTAACACACACACACACACACACACACACACACACACACACACACACACACACACACACACACACACACACACACACACACACACACACACACACACACGCACACACACACACACACACACAAACATAGTCCATTTAGTCCAGTTTCCTCTCACAGTCCAAAAACATGCATGCCAGATTAATTGGTGATGAGGAATTGTTCCCGGATGATGGAGGGAAGGATGTACAACATATTCAAGTACCCTTGTAGGTCTATGCACGTCTGCATGAAATCAACAGCAGACTGTCAGCTCAAAGTGAATTCAGTGCAATTCAGACACATTTTGACATGTAACTGAACACACACATATATATATATATATATATATATAACCTCAAATCCTGTCAAGGCAAGTAAAGGATTCAATGCTGAAGCAGCTTGAATCCCAACTGGAGTGTTGTATGTATTTTCAGCATTTGAAGCTGAAAACAGAGTTTTCAATTACAAATATCTCCGTACGCACTGGCAAATGTTATTACATCTAGAAATTCGAATACAGATAAGGAGATTTTTTCCAAATTTAAATACCCGATTACAGACAACTTTGGTTCACATTGAAAAATTGCTTTACACACTACATACAGATTATACTAACTTGTAGGGGTGAGCGGCTAATGTTTTTGTTATGACTCTGAGCATAATATGAGTAAAACTCCTCAATATCCATACTTGTGCTGAAAGAAAATCCTCATTTGACAACTGACTGTCTTCACACTCTGTGATTGGCCAGTCACACACAGAGCCTGCCCCTCCCTACGCACATCTCTGCAGCAGCTCGGACACACCGAGAGCGAGTGTTGCTCTCTTCAGTACTCAGTATTACTTCAGCTCGCCTCTATTTCGGTTTGTATGATATTTAAAGGTACTTGATGAACTTGTTTTGTAATGTAAACGGTGCATTTGACAAGACAGAGCTGAAAACAGTTCGTGTTGCGTCGGACAATGTCTCCACAACAAGGCTGACATTATTTCTCTGTTTACCACCTCTGGATGTTTACATGAATCACCAGGTTCACACACATCATTAAAAAATAAAGTCTTACACATACACACATATAGCTGAACACACAATGTAGCCTATATTAATATCTTTATTGTACAAGGCTGTACATAAAATAATTATATTATATATATTACAAATTAAGCTTTATATACTGTATACTGTATGTAGTATATAGTTTTTTGTATATATATATATATATAAATATATATATATAAAACATTGAATCAGAATTATGAAGCTGTTCTTTAAATAGTTTACAAATAAATAATAAATATAGCAACTTCTGATCAATCAATATCAATTTCAGACTAAAAATAATGTAGCGATTTAAGCCCCAGCCAGTTTCACTTGAAAAGGCCCACTTCGAGTACGGATACAGATCATTTCGATGCTTGAACAGACACAGATACAGATAGTGGTGTATTCACTCATCCCTACTAACTTTAATTCTTCTATGCAGTCTGTCATACTGGCTTCACTGTTATAGACAATAGGATTGCATCCTTCCATGTGTTTTTCCCTCCATGTTTGTTTACTGATATTCACAGACAATAGGTTTTGTTATGTAAACAAGTACCCATTGCAGCCTGGCAAACTGGAGCCCATCTCAAGGACAGGAGTCCCCTGTGAATGGCCGAAGGTCACAGGAAGGACCCAGATAGGGGAATCCGCCTCCGGATTCCAAACTGTGTGTTTCTTTAGAATCATCCTCTTTTCCCATCCTTAAGCTGGGGGAGCACGGGCCATTCCTGTACCAGCTGACCATGTGGTGAGAATGTCTTTGTTTGTTAAATAATTGTCATAATTCTTAACTATCTCAGGTCTGTTGTTTCCATAGCCTGGCACGGTTGTGGAACATGCAGACTCTAGGAGTGAGTACACCATCTGTATCTGAATCTTAATCTGAATCTGTATCTGAATCTGTATTTGCATCTGAATCTGTATCAGAATCTGTATCTGAATCTGTGTCTGAATCTGTATCCGTATCTGTATCTGTATCTGTATCTGGATTTGAATCTGTATCTGAATCTGAATCTGCATCTGCATCTGCATCTGCATCTGCATCTGCATCTGCATCTGCATCTGAATCTGTATCTGTATCTGAATCTGAATCTGAATCTGCATCTGCATCTGTATCTGTATCTGTATCTGTATCTGTATCTGTATTTGAATCTCAATCTGTATCTGAATCTGTATTTGTATCTGAATCTGTATCAGAATATGTAGCTGTATCTGAATCTAAATCTGTAGCTGTATCTGAATCTGAATCTGAATCTGAATCTGAATCTGAATCTGTATTTGAATCTGTATCTGAATCTGAATCTGTATCTGTATCTGAATCTCAATCTGTATTTGAATATGTATCTGAATCTGTATCTGAATCTGTAGCTGTATCTGTATCTGAATCTGAATCCGTAACTGTATCTGATTCTGAATCTGAATCTGAATCTGAATCTGTATTTGAATCTGTATCTGAATCTGAATCTGTATCTGTATCTGAATCTCAATCTGTATTTGAATATGTATCTGAATCTGTATTTGAATATGTATCTGAATCTGTATCTGAATCTGTAGCTGTATCTGTATCTGAATCTGAATCCGTAACTGTATCTGATTCTGAATCTGAATCTGAATCTGAATTTGAATCTGTATCTGAATCTGAATCTGAATCTGAATCCGAATCCGAATCTGAATCTGAATCTGAATCTGAATCTAAATCTGTAGCTGTATCTGAATCTGAATCTAAATCTGAATCTGAATCTGAATCTGAATCTGAATCTGAATCTGTATCTGAATCTGAATCTGTATTTGTATCTGAATCTGAATCTGTAGCTGTATCTGAATCTGAATCTGAATCTGTATTTGAATATGTATCTGAATCTGCATCTGCATCTGCATCTGCATCTGAATCTGAATCTGAATCTGAATCTGAATCTGTATCTGAATCTGAATCTGCATCTGCATCTGTATCTGTATCTGTATTTGAATCTCAATCTGTATCTGAATCTAAATCTGTAGCTGTATCTGAATCTGAATCTGAATCTGAATCTGAATCTGAATCTGAATCTGTATTTGAATCTGTATCTGTATCTGAATCTGTATCTGTATCTGAATCTCAATCTGTATCTGAATCTCAATCTGTATTTGAATATGTATCTGAATCTGTATCTGAATCTGTAGCTGTATCTGTATCTGAATTTGAATCCGTAACTGTATCTGATTCTGAATCTGAATTTGAATCTGTATCTGAATCTGAATCTGAATCTGAATCCGAATCCGAATCTGAATCTGAATCTGAATCTGTATCTGAATCTAAATCTGTAGCTGTATCTGAATCTGAATCTGCATCTGAATCTGTATCTGAATCTGAATCTGTATTTGTATCTGAATCTGAATCTGTAGCTGTATCTGAATCTGTATCTGTATCTGAATCTGAATCTGAGTCTGTATTTGAATATGTATCTGAATCTGTATCCGAATCTGTATTTGTGTCTGTATCTGTATCTGTATCTGTATCTGTATCTGTATCTGTATCTGAATCTGAATCTGAATCTGTAGCTGTATCTGAATCTGAATCTGAATCTGAATCTGAATCTGTATTTGAATCTGTATCTGTATCTGAATCTGAATCTGAATCTGTATTTGAATATGTATCTGAATCTGTGTCTGTATCTGAATCTGTATCCGAATCTGTATTTGTATCTGAATCTGTATCAGAATCTGTATCTGTGTCTGTATCTGTATCTGTATCTGTATCTGTATCTGAATCTGTATTTGTATCTGAATCTGAATCTGTAGCTGTATCTGAATCTGAATCTGAATCTGAATCTGAATCTGAATCTGAATTTGAATATGTATCTGAATCTGTATCCAAATCTGTATCTGTATCTGAATCTGAATCTGAATCTGTTCAACCATCTAAATGACCTGTATACATTCCCTTAGCCAATCAGGACACAGAACATTGTGCACGTTCAAACGCCTTCAAAAAAAAAAATTGCACCAAAAAAATCTGCAAAACAGCCAGGCCATGAAAGATGAACCACGTGATAGTGAGGGACCACTGTGCAAGGAGATGAGATAGCTTATACAACTTTATCTGTAGCCAGTCCACAGAACCAATTCTATTGCTCAATGACAAAAGAAAAGAAAAGGATCTTATCAGGACAAAATAAGGACAATGATTAAAACATTAATATAGACAGCTTTGCAGAAGATAAGTGAGCACAACAGCATGGGGGCCCTTCAGGGTTATCAGGGAAAAAACAACACACAACCTGAAGCCTTAAATATGAAAGATAAGTCGACTTGGTGACACATTTGACCACCTGAGCAGCTGCAGCGGGAGGACGAGTATCAGTGGGATGACTGGCATATTTTAGCTGTCAAAATAATGACATGTCACAGTTTCACAATAAAAGGAGACTGGAGTGTTTTTGAGATGATTTCTATCAATTGGAATGTTTTGTGGAACCTTGTATACAGATTCTACATTTCTGTCATTCTTACCTGATTATTAATAATCCAGTCACTCTTGTTTTCGTTTCCACCTTTCTGAGCCTGCAATTCCAGAAACTCCTGACCTCTGACATTTTGTTGTATGAGGGGGCGAAATGGAAAAAGAATGTGTTTTCTGAGACGAAATGGGAAAAGCAATTACTACCCCAGAAAAAACCCTGAGGTTCACTCTGAGGATGAAAACCATAAAGGAAACGCCAATCTTTTCCAGCACATCTCAGATGACTCTTTCTGTGTAACTACAGTTTTTTTCTCCACTTGGTGTGAATAATGCTCTTTAAAATGAAGCTAAATGTTTTACTTGTGACGACATGGTACTTTTGGAACATGATTGAAATCACTTAAATATTCCCGTTGGGATCAATGTGGCCAGAGAAAGAAGCTGTTTGGATCAATAACTGAATTTCACCAGAAACAGGAACAGGTAATGGCTTCAGGTTGTATTTTTTTTAATGTTTCAGTGGGTTTTTCAGTTTCCACCTTCAGTGAAAGGCAGAGGACATGAAGCATACTGCCATGTGACTTCTCTGATTTCATCGTCTTCTAAACCACCTAGTACTCAAGATCAGAGTCAATTCTAAAGGTTGTCTCAAGTGCAACGAAATAAATAAATGTATTCATGCATGAATTCAGTTGAAGATGCAGGAAGCCACATGCAGCTAGAGACCAACGGAACTCAATATTATCCCCCTTTTCTTTTCAGCCACAATATTTTCCTACTGACTGAATTTAGGAGGAACAAATAGCTGGAAAAGCAAAACGAAAGGACATCTATCATAGTCATATGTATTGTTTTGATCAGTTTCTGTTCTTTTTTTTAATACTGCCTTGCTTTTTGCTTATCTTATCTGTTTTTTTTCTGTCCTGACATTTCCACATGTCATTGTCTCATTCTTGACGGATACATGATTGATTGATGACTGAATGTATGTGAATATACAGACTAGGAAACTACCAAATGAATTGCCCCTTGTAGAATAAATAAAGGTATCTGAATCTGAAGGAGGGACAATTCAATAATCCTAAATTTAGATTTTTACAACCAAGAGGGGACCAGCTGCATAAAGAGGAGTTGTGTAGGATCTGCCATTCTCAAGAAAGAAAACACTCATCTCTTTATCACCAATGATGGTAAAAGCAGCAGAAAACAAAGCTTCCAACAACTATTGATCAACCTCTTGCACACGGCAGAGACATATTGAGAACTATCAGTTGCTGAGCACAGTAGTTGAAGAAAAACAGAGAAACCTGTTCACAGAATCCTGTATGAGGCACAGAATCCTCATGCATCATCTCAACCACCCGTCTTCTTCTCCTGCTCAAACCGTGAAAACCTTAAATCTGAAAATAATTCAGAGCTTTTTTATAGATACAAATTTAAATCAAAGTGCATAGATCATATGTTACCTTGACTGTACACAGTGCAGTTATTCAGGTTTACCTCGACTCTGTTATGCACTATATTTCACTCTGTGTATTTATTTATTTTTAAACAGAAACTGATCAGCAGGAGCTGAATTCATTATATTCTATAATCCATGTTGAGCATTTCAATCACAATGTGTGGAAATAATCGTTCCCCCTCCTGTGAATCATCCATCAGTATGTAAATTATTAATGTTAATTAATATTTAAGTGTTAATAATAAACCAAATAATTCAGGAATCAAACATGTCTGGTTTCATAATTATGATTTAGATTTTCTGCTAAAATGGGTCATGTCTTTATTGGATTATTTTTTGAGAAATATACTGTAAAAAACAAAACAAAAAGCAAACAATCACTGATCCAACGTGCCTACACACTATTGAAAAGATTGCTTTTGAAAATAGCAGTTAAGGTTCTGTTAGTCACACAAATCCAAAAGTTGATGGAAAAAATGGAAAGCTTGAAGTCAAACTGACAAAGGGACTTCATTCCAGCAGCGTCACAGCGCTTAGAGCAGGGGTGGGCAATCCTGGTCCTGGAGGGCCGCAGCCCTGCAGGTTTTAGACGTCTCCTCACATCAATACAGCAATTAGTGGCTCATTGTCAAGCTTTCTGCAGAGCCTCATCATGATAACAGGTGTGTCTGAGCAGGGAAACATCTAGAACCTGCAGGACTGCGGCCCTCCAGGACCAGGATGGCCCACCCCTGGTCTAAAACATGCAGGACTGCGGCCCTCCAGGACCAGGATGGCCCACCTCTGGTCTAAAACATGCAGGACTGCGGCCCTCCAGGACCAGGATGGCCCACCCCTGCTCTTAAACATGCAGGGCTGCGGCCCTCCAGGACCAGGATGGCCCACCCCTGGTCTAAAACATGCAGGGCTGCGGCCCTCCAGGACCAGGATGGGCCCCCCCTGGCTCAGACAGTGGAGACTATGGTAGAGACGCTCAGCGTCAATGGACTTCAATGTGGGAGAGTAAAGTGGGTGGTGCCACTGCAGCGAAACGAGACGGTCATTGGATAAATGCTCGGCGATGTCCCGCCCATCAGACCCTGAGTGTCTCTGGGGGTCTATGGAGCAGAGGGCTGGTCCAGACCCTGAGCGTCTCTGGGGGTCTATGGAGCAGAGGGCTGGTCCAGAACTTCTGCATGATGATTGGATGATCTGTCTGAGGCTGAATCCCTTTTTGATTGACAGTGAAATGAGCAAATCAGTGAGTATGAAGTACACCGGAGCATTTTTCAAATGTTTCATTCCGCTGCTCTGAGTTGATACGGAGACTTGACTGATCCTTTCTTAGCGACTTTGTCTTTGTTTTAATCACTTGTGACAAACCTGCTGTGTGTCAGTTGTCCCATCACAGGCCAAAGAGAAAAACTACATACATACAATACATTATTTTAACCCATCACCAATTACCTACTATACAGATTTATACATAAATATTCAAACAGTGCACCCCTGCACCCAGTGGATTGTGCCATCAGCCGTCTGACAGCTGATATACAGCTCCTCCAGCCACCAGCACTCGGCTGAGCAAAAGTCTGATGGGCAGGATCAGGAAGTGTGTGCGGTGAGTTGTATTGGGAGTTTTGCCACTATACAGAAGTCACACTGTGTGCTGCTGACACACATGCATGCATGCTTGTCTGTCTGTGTGCACCATTGTATGGGAAACACCACTTTACGATCAAAAACAGCACCAAATGCCAATAGCAGCACCAATCTAATCCAGAGAAAGTAAAAAAAAAAAAGAAATAGCATCACCATCAATTGTCGATTAAATCCATCCTGTTACGGCTGACAACCGGTGTGCAGTGTTCTGAACCCAGAAGCAGACCAGGAGGCAGAGCAGGTACAATTAGCAGTGGTTTTATTGTGAACCAGGACCTGGGAGACGAGGAAGTGGAGACTCCGGGATGCAGAGTGCGCAGGCGGGAGGACTGCAGCAGGGAGGTGCTGCACCATGAGGAGGAGTGCTGAGGAGCACGAGGAGCGCAGCAGGGAGTGCTGCACGGCGAGGAGGCTGGCCGAGGACGCTTGTAGAGGGAGCCGTGGAATACCTTCACACATGTTACTCATACAAGTGACAAAATCTTCTGGCACCGGACCTCCTCCCTGCAGGGTTTAAGATGTGGGAGCAATCAATCAGTTGATTTCCTGCAGGAGCGTCAATGAAGGCGGATCCGGTGCTGGAGCGAGGTGTGGATCCTCACAGTACCCCCCCCCTCAATGGTTGCCACCTGGCGGCCTACCCGGCTTATCCGGGTGCTCGGTGTAGAAGTCAGCGATGAGCGTCTCGTCCAGGATGAGCCGACGGGGAAGCCTGGACCGCTCCTCCGGACCATACCCCTCCCAGTCCACCAGATACTGGAAACCCCTACCCCGGGGCCGCACATCCAGGATCTTGGACACGGTGAAGGCAGGATGGTCGTTGATGATCCGAGGGGGTGGTGGGGGGGTCAGCAGGAGGACACAGGGGGATGGAGGAGATGGGTTTGAGGAGAGACACATGAAATGTAGGGTGCACCTTGAGGGAGTCGGGAAGCCGGAGGCGGACACCGTGGGGTGGATCACCTTGGCGACCCGGAATGGACCGATGTATCGGGGAGTCAGCTTCGGCGACTCCACCTGGAGGGGAAGGTCTCGGGATGACAACCATACCAGTTGCCCAGGTTTGTAGTCTGGAGCAGGAGTGCGGTGACGGTCTGCGAGCCGTTTGTTGAACTCCGCGGAACTGGAGAGCGCTGCCCTGGCCGCCCTCCATACCTCCCAGACCCGACGTAAGTGATCCTTGACCGTGGGGACAGCCACGTCGAGCTCCTGATCTGGGAACAGGGGAGGTTGAAAACCATGACAAACCTTGAAGGGCGACCACCCAGTGGCTGAGCAGGTGAGGGAGTTGTGGGCGTATTCAATCCATGGAAGGTGGGAGCTCCAGGATGAAGGGAACTGCGCAGCCATGCACCAGAGAGCCGCCTCAAGGTTCTGGTTTGCTCGCTTCGTCTGGCCGTTGGTCTGTGAGTGATAACCAGAGGAGAGACTGGCCGTGGCCCCCAGGGCCGAGCAGAACGCCTTTCACACCCGGGAGGCAAATTGAGGTCCCCGGTCGGACACAACATGGATTCCCATGGAGCCTGAACACATGGAGAACCAGGAGGTCAGCCGTCTCCTGGGCCGTCGGCAACTTCTGGAGAGGGACGTAGTGGACGGACTTTGAAAAACGGTCCACTATGGTCAGGATACAGGTGTTCCCATCAGAGGGGGGGAGCCCAGTGACGAAGTCCACGGCGATGTGGGACCAGGGCCGGCTGGGAATAGGCAGCGGACGTAGGAGACCTGACGGAGGTTGATGGGAGGACTTACTGCGGACACAGGTGGAACATGCCGCAACGAACTCTTGGACCTCCCGGGCCATGCCAGGCACCAGAAACGTTGCTGCAGGAAGGAGAGGGTGCGGCCGGCTCCAGGGTGGCAGGCGAGTTTGGAGCTGTGACCCCACTGAAGAACCTGGGAGCGCACGGAATCCGGAACGTAGATACGGTCCAGCGGACCGGTGCCAGGATCCGGGTCAGCCCCCTGAGCCTCCCGGACAGTCGCCTTGATGTCCCAGGCGGCGGCACCCAGGATGCAGGACGGCGGGATGATGAGGTCTGGTGACTCAGAGGAGGAAGGAGGGGAGTGGAGCCGAGACAGGGCATCGGGTTTGATGTTCCGGGATCCAGGTCGGAAGGACAGAGTGTAATTGAACCTACTGAGGAAGAGGGACCAGCGCGCCTGACGGGAGTTGAGCCTGCGGGCCGAGCGAAGATACTCCAGGTTTTTGTGGTCCGTCCAGATGATGAAGGGGACAGTCGCACCCTCCAACCACTGTCTCCACTCTTGCAGAGCCCACACCACCGCCGGCAGCGCCCGGTTCCCCACGTCGTAGTTTCTCTCGGCCTGAGAGAGCCTGCGGGAGAAGTAGCCACAGGGGTGGAGCTTGTGGGAAACAGAATGCCGTTGGGAGAGCAACGCTCCAACCCCGGTGTCGGAGGCATCTACTTCAACCACGAACTGTCGATGAGCCAATCAGACAAGCTCATTTCAATGACCACACCCAGACCAGCACTAGAAACTCTGCTGGCCCTAAAGCGTTCTGTCAATAACACATCAACATCTGATTGGTTGATGATACTGTCACTCAACATTTTAACCCAATTGCAGCGTCCAGCTTCCATCAGAGGTTAGCAATGAAGCTACTGCTAGCCCCAGCAGAGGAGAGGAGCTGTGATGTGTTTAGAGGACGTAGGAGATTTGAGCTGCACACAATATAACCAGTCGTCTTCTGGATAAAGTTGCTAAAGTCACTAATTGATTCCAGACACAGAGTTCAGAATCACATTTTAAATATTAAAAAAAAGAAATATCATTATTGACAGGTCTGGCAGTGCTAGACCTGCTGCCCCTGACGATCACCACTAGTGATTTGAGAACTGAATGGCCCCGAGTTTCAATATGTAATTTGCTGTTCTGTTGATGTTGTTGATGTGCAATCAATTTTTTTATTTTTATTTTGTGGATTCCACTTTTGTTAGTGAAGGTTTTTATATTCATCACACAAACAAGAAAAAAAAGTCTCTCTTTGACAGCGGTGGTGGATAAGGACCTCTCTCTTTGCTCTGAAGGAGGTCTGCCAATGCTCCGCTTCCACCTGTAAACATCCCCACTTCATTTCCTCCATCGAGCGGTGAGCATGCGTTAAAATGAGACTCCTGCTGGAGAGCAGGATCACAAGCTCATTTTGCCACTTGTGCTGCGGCTCGTTGCAGATCTGCTGCTGGGAAGTGATGCTCCATAGTGGTGATGGCTGAAACACACCCAATTTTAGCTCACAGATTCGAGCACAGTATGGTGTTGCGAGTTTCTGTAGTGGGTTTTTTTTCCCAGGGTTATTCATGATAAAGATGAAACTCAATGGCTCCTTGAGGCTATGTCCATGAAACAAGCAGTGGTTTGGGATTCGATATAATTTGGCTTGAAGATGTATGTCATCAACCATACCAACCACAGTTGATTGACTAAATTTGGATTGTATCCTGCTTGGTATGATCCAAGCAGACTGGAGCACCGCATTATGTAATACATTTTCAACTCCTTATGTAATAATGCCACATTTTGTAATAATTTGCCACATGCTGTATTAACTTGTTATCTGTAGTGTGCAGTGGTGTTTCAGTCAGGGCCAGCAGAAACAAAATACAACCCCCCCCCCCCACCCCCCCCCACACACACACACATTATGTCCTCCAGTAATTACACAATTCGAAATCTGAATCCAATGTAAGGCCACTACTATGCATCAGTACTTAATCCACACCAACATGACAGCTGATCAACAACAACAACACATCAAGACACACTGAGCAGCTTCACCATCACATCATTCTCCAGTGTTACCAACAGGTTTGTATTGAGAGGGCGGGGGGTGGGATTGCTCACCACTGTCATGCAATGGGTGCTTGTCTGTCTGTGTGTGTTACGACCCCAAAGAGGGAACAAACATATTCCGGGACACGGGAGACAATGGCATAAGGTTTTAAACATCTTGTTTATATTCTTTGATTTCTCCTCACAAAAAGCCTTAGCCACCTGTCCAAAAAGGGAAAAATATAACACACAGGGACCAGAGAAAGTTTAAATGAAAAAGAGGCATGGCTGCCCATCCAAAATGAAACAAACAGGCACGGCAATGGCCCTACCCAATACAGGGCCGTCGAACCACTACCAGAACCAGGCTAAGTGTTAGGCCTCGGATCTCCGATATGGCCTCAGAATGGCTGGCGAGCGGTTTGAGCAGTGAGTAAAATCAGGGATGAGTCAGCTTTGCAGGTGGTCCACATCTTTCTTTCTTTTATTTTCACACGTGCCCAAAACAAAAACTTACAACGTGCTACAAATGCATTGGAGGATTGAGGAGTGTGGCTTCTCCAGCAGCAGAACCACGAATGATGTACAAAAGCGCCTTAAATACACTTCCCTGAACTGGGTGAAACCATTAAAACTCCATAGGTACTAAAAGTTAACATTAGTGTCTAAAAACCAAGTTAAAATCCTCCAAACCAAAACCCTAACTATAACTTAATGAACCAAAACTCCTATTAACCAATACTTCTAAAACCAAACACCTAAATAGTAAATTAAATCCTAAACCCTACTAAAACTATGTGCAACACCCCCACTTGCTCCTCCTCTTGGTTCAGCCCGGAACCTTCTTCAACGTGTCCGTCCCAGGGGGAATCTTTTACTCGGACACCAGCTTGAACACAAGACAAGGTAAGTGGAAACTCCTCACACACCACATCTTCAAACATTCACAGCACACACATCAACAATTAAAATAATAAGATATTCTTAAATACACACATTGCACATTGCTCAATTCATTGTTGTGTTTCTCCACAGGGGGCCGGACCGATCCACAACAGACCATTCAATAAATAATTTAAAACAACAATTGTGTGCAAATTAATTTATATATGTGCAAATATCTTTATCTTAAACTGCTGTGTGCTTCTTAAAGTGCTGATAAACCTTTTAAAGTGCTCAATAAAGTGCTGTGAGTGCATCAAAATAAAGGAACGAGCTTCCTGTTCGTTACACTAAGAAAGCAAACACAAAACCCCGACTCGACCTCGAGGACAAATAAAAAGCGAAAACAGTATGGCCGGTACAGACACAACAAAATAGCTGTGACCTTGGCCAGCCAGCCGGCTACCGGACATCGTGACTCTTGAGCTGCACCTGCACACAACAGGAACGCGCATGGAAGTTGTGCCTCCCATACCCGAATGCGCTCACCTTGGCATAGTTTCACACTATTAATAAATGATAAGCTTAAGAAAATAACGGGGCCAAATGCCCATAACAGGAACTGAAGAAGAAAAGTGTGTGTGTGTGTGTGGGGGGGTCTCCGAGATGTAACAGTGTGCACCATTGTATGGGAAACACCACTTTACAATCCAAAAACAGCACCAAATGCCAACAGCAATGCCAATCTAATCCAGAGAAAGTAAAAAAAAGACAACAAAAAACTAGCACCACCATCACCTCATTGCTTTCATTTTCACTCATAGTAGGCAGTAGCATGAAAGGTCTTGTCCAAGGACCAGTGGGAATCGAACCAGGGTCTCCCGTGTACCAGTCCATTGCCTTACCACCTGAGCTATCCATTTCTGTGTTGGTCTTCTTCTACTCACAATTTACATTTTTTCTGCAAACAGGCACCTTGAAAAATTTCCCCAAAGCAGGTCTTCAATCGTATCATGGATCTTGATGTTAAATCAGCCTCCATCACTCCAGAGTAGCAGATAATACCAGAGTCATCACCTCCTGCCCATGAGCCAATCAGTCAAGCTCATTTCAATGACCACACCCAGACCAGCACTAGAAACTCTGCTGGCTCTGTGATAGAAAATCTGACCTCCATGTGTGGAGTCTGACTTATCACAGATGTGTCCTGTTCTCGTCCCTCCAGCATACTACTGATAAACTAATCAGGATTGTTTTTATTGCAGTTTACAATGACGTTTAAGAACTATCTTTGGGTGCCAGAGCCAGGCCTTGAAGGAATGTGATTAGGATGAGGCAGCTTTATATACGAAGGAGGAGAGTGTGCAGGGGGGGGGTTGTCAGAATATGTGTGCGTGTGTTTGCGTGAAGACCTGTTAAATGTCTGTTTGTCATGTGTGGGAGATCTCCGTCTGAATAAATTCCCTGTTCAAGCATCTTAAACCTCTGTGTCTCAAGTCTTCTTGTACCAAACCCAGCATCACAGAAGAGCACCAGAATATCCACTACAGGCCCCAAGGCGGTCAGTCACATCAGAATCTGATTGGCTGATGATACTGTCACTCAACATTTTAACCCAATAGCAGCGTCCAGCTTCCATCAGAGGGTAGCAATGAAGCTACTGATAGCCCCAGCAGAGGAGAGGAGCTGTGATGCTTTAGGAGACATAGGAGATTTGAACTCAACAAACTAGAATCAGTCATCTTCTGGATAAAGTTGCTAGTCACTAATTGATTCCACAGATTTCAGAATCACTCTTTGATTATTAAAAAAAAAGAAAAATCATTTTTGACAGGACCAGCAGTACGAGCCCTGCTGCCCCTGACTGCACACCACTGCTTGTTGCACATTGCAGCAGTTACTACAAAATGCGTGTGTAGGGCCACGTTATGTAGTAATAGTACAATATTTTATACAGTGGTCCCTCGTTTATCGTGGCGGTGAAATCCGCAAAGTAGTTAATAGGGATGAGCCCGGATAATACATTGTTAGGAGTCCGAGCATAATACAAGTAAAACTCAGTTCGTACTGAAGGAAAATCCTCATTTTGTAACTGACTTTTCACGCTCTCTGATTGGCCAGCCACACAGAGAGCCCGCCCCTCCCCAAATACACACACACACTCTGTGTTTGGTTTGACTCTCACTCAAGTTGCTTTCTTCAGCTCGCCTCTATTTCAGTTTGTCTGATATATAAAGTTACTTGGTGAACTTGTTTTGTAACGTACGTGGTGCTTTTGACAAGACAGAGCTGAAAACGGCTCGTGTCGCATCGGATATTGTCTCCACAACAAGACTGACATATTATTTACCTGTTTGCCACCCGTCGCGTTTCTTTTTTTTTTTTTCACCGTCTGCTTGCTCTTAGTGTGGCTGGTGGTGTAAAGTCAGTTAGAAAACTTTGCTCATACTGAACGTGGTGCTTTTGAGAAGAATACAGTGAACAAGGCTGACATGTTATTTCCTGTTTGTCACCACTGGATGTTTACATGAATCACCAGGTTCACACACATCATTAAAATAAACAGTCTAACAGACCACTTTCACACATACACACGTATAGCTGAACACACAAAGTAGCCTTTATTAATATGTTTATTGCATATGGCTGTTCATAAAAATTATATAATTTTATAAATATTACAAATTAAGCTTTATATACTGTATATAGTATATCATTTTTATATATAAAATATGGAATCTTAATTCTGAGGCTGTTCTGTTAATAGTTTTCAAATAAACAATAAATAAAGCAACTTATGATCAATCAATATCAATTTCAGACTTAAAATAATTTATCGATTTAAGCCCCACCCAGTGTTACTGGAACCACGCCCATTTCGAGTACGGATACGGATACAGATCATTTAGATGGTTGAACAGATACAAATAGTGGTAGTGGCGCATTCACTCATCCCTAGTAGTTAATTAAAAAATTTTTTTACGAGAATTATATATGATTTAAGGCTTTAAAACCCCTCACTACACACTTTATACACTTTTCTCATACAGGAATCAATATTTTCTCACATTTCTCTTGTTTAAACACTGCCAAAGTTCAAAACGTCGTAGATTTTAAAACATAAACATTCCTCTGCCTTTTGGCTGCGACCGCAGGGGCCTTTGTTGGGGTAGAACGATTTGTCGACATTGTGGGTTTGTCAGGAACAAAACATGCAAACGTGCAGCACTTCAGAGTCTCACAGCTATCGATCTGATATTGATGTATATTTGGCAAGTTGAACGCATTCACGTACATGAGAGGCACGGAGATTGATTGACGAGGGTCTGCAGTCCCTTAGCAAATCAGAACATTGAATACAATGTGCAGGTTCTCTCTTAGCCAATCAGGACACAGAATACTGTGCACATTCATATGCTGTTAAAAAAAAAAAGCATGCAAAATTGCACACAAAAAAATTCACGAAACAGTGAGGCCGTGAAAGGTGAACCACGTTACAGTGAGGGAGGGACAACTGTAACACCTGCAGCGCTAGTATTGGGTTAGGGCAGTGCTTCTCAAATGGTGGGGCGAGCCCCCCTGGGGGGGCGTGGTGGGGTGTCAGGGGGGTTGTGAGGCAGGCGCGACTTTCAGTATTAGTGTCTTTATTCATGCTTGAACGATAAAAAAAGGACCTCCAGCTCATTTTATTAATGTATTTTGATAATCAGGTGATTGTATGCAGAATGCTGGTGCCAGCAACTCATACAGTGGTTTATACAGATAAATAAAGAAATATTATCAGGTTCTCAATGGTAGTACAATTCGGGGGGGGGGGGCTGAAAAAAATTCCGTCCTCTACGGGGGGCATGACAGAATATAATTGAGAACCACTGGGTTAGGGTTAGGGTTAGGGTTAAGTCCTGGCGCCCCTGTTGTGACCCGGGCCTATCGTGAGTTGTGAGTGATTTTCATTCTCACAGTTCATCCAATAAGCAGCGTGAGGAAAGCTTTGAGTGAAAGCTTCTCAGCCAATCAGCAGCTTCTCCCCCATGTGTGGATCTCCAGACGCAGTCTGCAGTGCCATCAAAATCGTCATCCGCCCCTTTATGCAGGGTCCGCTCTGCTGCGTTCGAGCACTCAAGATCCTCTGTCTCCTTTCTGAATAATCACAAATTAGAAGCAAATAAAGATAGACACACGGCTCAGAACTTGTGAAATGAAACCTAAGCTATTTTAGGAAAGGTGGAGTATGTCAGGCAGCAGAAAATGAGATATTTTCGGGATGGTTACATTACGTTATGGAAGTGAGTCCAGAGTGGAGCATGAATACAATCATGTACCACCACGACCTGCACAAGCTTGGCAGACGAGCCTTGCAGAGAGCATATGAAGCTACACAGGTATGCTGTCGTGACAACTCTACTGAGTCACTGTCTCTGCTGTCAAAAAACGGAGATGAAGAGGAACTCATTGTTTTTTGGGGCTTATTTTCACTGCCCATCCACTTTTCTTGAGGCCCACCCACAATCATAATCCTGGTGCCGCTACTGAACTGTAATTTAATGTTTGTTTATGTGTTTTTATGCTTTGTGTATGTGTGTGTGTGTGTGTATATATATATATATATATACTGTATATATATATGCTGTGGCATGCTGTGGCAAGGGGGAGCCCGGACACCAGGTCAGAGGGGAGAATATACCAACTCCCCAACCAGAGATTGGGAACCGAACTCCAATGAGTGTGGAACCAACAGCGCTGTGCGAGGCAGCAGCTGACCTGAAAGATAAAATCATGGCGAGAATGAACACAAGGCAACACCGACACCGATTGCAACGGCGAAGTGAAGTACCTTCAGAAAGTCTCCTGGAAACTGTGAATGCAGCAGTTAGAGTGATCCCTACCACAACAATCACTGAAACCAATGAGCTGATATACACTTCAGCAGCAGTGATCCTAGAGATGCTTGGCTATAAGAGCAACCATGGGAGCCGTGAGAAACAACACCCACCATGGAAAAGACGGCTGGAGGCTAACATCAAGGCAGCACGGAGAGAAGTGACTCAACTGACAGAGGCCTAGAGAGGTGCAATGAAAAGACCGTTACCCAAGAGGTACACCCAGATGCCCATACCTGAAGCACTTGAAACTGCCAAACAAAGACTCCAAGCCTTGGCCAGCCGCCTAAAGAGGTACACGAAAGACACTGAAGCCAGGCGAATAAACAGGCTGTTCGCAACGCAACCTGCAAAAGTGTATGGTCAGTGGCAGGGTATAAACAGTTCGTGTATAGTTCTGACTGTCATTGTCAAATAAAGAGGATGCTTGCAGCACCGTCCTCATGGACGAGTCGCTTCCTTCTGAGCAGTGAGCTGCATTGCCACTGGATGCCATCTAGCCTACTTTGGCTTGTCCAACAACAAAAGCAGCTGCTCTAGGAGCTGGCAGGATGTACAGTATGGAGTAAGATTGGTCTTAGAGTAAACCCACCATGCTGGAAACTGAAAGGTACTGGAAGAGCATATGGGAAAAGGAGGCAGCACATAACATCATTGCTCAATGGCTGGTGTCTCTGAGAGAGGAGCACAGCAACATCCCTGAACCATCCAGTTACCATCACAGCAGCAGACATCCAAGAAAGAGTCTCAGGTATGAAAAACTGGACAGCACCAGGCCCTGACATGATCCAGGCCTACTGGCTAAAGAAACTCACAGCTCTCCATGAGCGCCTGGCAGCACAAATGAACCAGCTGCTCAGAGATGGGACTCACCCAGAATGGCTAACCGAAGGGCGAACAATCCTGATCCTGAAGGATCCCACCAAAGGTCCAGTGCCATCCAATTACCGGCAAATAACCTGCCTCTCCACAACATGGAAGCTCATGTCAGGCATCATCGCGGCTAAGATAAGCAGGCACATGGATCAATACATGAGCAAAGCACAGAAGGGCATTGGTAGAGATACCAGAGGAGCCAAACACCAGCTCCTAGTTGACAGAACAGTCGCCCAAGACCGCAGGTCCCGTAATACCAACCTGTGCACTGCCTGGATGGATTACAAGAAAGCCTACGACTCAATGCCACACACTACACTTGATCTTAGCCAAAAGGCCGAGAAGCGATTCTCAATGCCACACACATGGATCACTGAATGCTTGGAGCTGTACAACATCAACAGGACTCTAAGAGCGTTTGTTGCAAACTTGATGAGGTTGTGGAAAACCACCCTCGAGGCCAATGGTAAGCCACTTGCACAAGTGTCCATCAAATGTGGCATATACCAAGGTGATGCTCTGTCCCCACTGCTGTTCTGCATAGGTCTGAACCCCCTAAGCCAAATAATCAACAAGACTGGCTACGGATGCCGCCTCAGGAACGGGGCCACGATCAGTCACCTCCTCTACATGGATGACATCAAGCTGTACGCCAAGAGAGAACGGGACATAGACTCCCTGATCCACACCACCAGGATCTACAGCAATGACATTGGGATGTCATTCGGGCTTGAGAAATGTACTAGGATGGTAACAAAGCGAGGCAAGGTAGTCCACACTGAAGGGGTCTCACTCCCAGAAGGAACAATAGCAGACATTGAGGACAGTTACAAGTACCTGGGAATACCACAGGAAAATGGCAACCTTGAACAGGCAACAAGGAAAGCGGCAATGGCCAAATACCTCCAGCGAGTGAGGCAAGTCCTAAGAAGCCAGCTCAATGGCAAGAACAAGTCCAGGGCAATAAACAGCTACACCCTGCCAGTGATCAGGTACCCTGCGGGTATAATAAGGTGGCCAAAGGAAGATATACAGACAACGGATGTTAAGACACGAAAGCTCCTTACCATGTATGGTGGGTTCCATCCCAAATCCAGCACCTTGAGACTGTATGCTAGCCGTAAGGAAGGAGGCCGAGGACTAGTGAGCGTGAGAGCCACTATCCAGGATGAAACATCCAAGCTCCTTACGAACATCAAGGACAGGGCTCCAACGGATGACATACTCAATGAAAGTCTCAGACAATGGCGATGTGGAGGTTCTGGAAGAGGGACCATCATGGGAGGACAAGCCCCTACATGGGATGTACCACCGGAACTCAAGAAGTCCTACCAATGGCTAGAGAGGGCTGGCCTACAGGACAGCACAGAGGCCCTCATCCTGGCTGCACAGGAGCAGGCTCTGAGCACCAGAGCCATAGAAGCCCAGATCTACCACACCAGACAAGACCCAAGGTGTAGACTGTGCAAAGAAGCACCTGAGACAATTCAGCACATAACTGCAGGGTGCAAGATGCTGGCTGGGAAAGCATACATGGAACGCCATAACCAAGTGGCTGGCATAGTGTACCCAAACATCTGTGCTGAGTATGGTCTGGAAACTCCAAGGTCACAGTGGGAGACCCCCCCAAAGGTGGTGGAGAATGACCGAGCGAAGATCCTGTGGGACTTCCAGATACAGACAGACAGGATGGTAATGGAGAACCAACCAGACATCGTGGTGGTTGATAAAGGGCAGAGGAAAGCCGTGGTGGTGGATGTAGCAATACCAAGTGATGGGAACATCAGAAAGAAGGAACATGAGAAACTTGAGAAATACCAAGGGCTCAGAGAGGAGCTGGAGAGGCTTGGAAGGTGAAGGTGACAGTAGTGCCCTCAGGGCAGTAACCCCCAAACTGGAGGAGTGGCTACAGCAGATCCCTGGAACAACCTCGGACATCTCAGTCCAGAAAAGTGCAGTACTTGGAACAGCAAAGATACTGCGCAGGACCCTCAAGCTCCCAGGCCTCTGGTAGAGGACCAGGACCCTCAAGCTCCCAGGTCTCTGGTAGAGGACCAGGACCCTCAAGCTCCCAGGTCTCTGGTAGAGGACCCGAGCTTGGAATAGAAAAACAGGTGACCGCCCGCGGAGGGAGAGAGGGGAATTTTTTGTATATATATATATATATATATATATATATATATATATATATATATATATATATATATATATATATATATATATATATATATATATATATATATATATATATATATATATATATATATATATATATATATATATATATATATATATATGTATATATATATATATATATATATATATATATATATATATATATATATATATATATATATATATATATATATATATTAGGGATGTCCGATAATATCGGAGGGCCGATATTATCGGCCGATATTGACTTAAAAATTTAATATTTGGAAATATCGGTATCGGATTTTTACAACCGATATTGGAATTTCCGAGTCTCCTTGAACGCAGCATGGGACGTTTATGGGCTCGCGCTTGATGACGTTTAACAACAACAAAGACAACATGCTGGACTCGTGGCTAAGAAGGAGAAGCCCGGTGAATGAAATGTCCGTGGAGGACTGGAGGCTCAACCAGGCCCTCTTCCCTGCTGGTACCAGTACCTGACTGCACCCTGCACCAGTGTTGACAGTGAACCAGTGTTCAGCACTGGTACCAGTACCTGACTGCACCCTGCACCAGTGTTGACAGTGAACCAGTGTTCAGCACTGGGGCCAGTAACTGACTGCACCCTGCACCAGTGTTGACAGTGAACCAGTGTTCAGCACTGGTACCAGTACCTGACTGCACCCTGCACCAGTGTTGACAGTGAACCAGTGTTCAGCACTGGTACCAGTACCTGACTGCACCCTGCACCAGTGTTGACAGTGAACCAGTGTTCAGCACTGGTACCAGTACCTGACTTCACCCTGCACCAGTGTTGACAGTGAACCAGTGTTCAGCACTGGTACCAGTACCTGACTGCACCCTGCACCAGTGTTGACAGTGAACCAGTGTTCAGCACTGGTACCAGTACCTGACTGCACCCTGCACCAGTGTTGACAGTGAACCAGTGTTCAGCACTGGTACCAGTACCTGACTGCACCCTGCACCAGTGTTGACAGTGAACCAGTGTTCAGCACTGGTACCAGTACCTGACTGCACCCTGCACCAGTGTTGACAGTGAACCAGTGTTCAGCACTGGTGCCAGTACCTGACTGCACCCTGCACCAGTGTTGACAGTGAACCAGTGTTCAGCACTGGTACCAGTACCTGACTGCACCCTGCACCAGTGTTGACAGTGAACCAGTGTTCAGCACTGGTACCAGTACCTGACTGCACCCTGCACCAGTGTTGACAGTGAACCAGTGTTCAGCACTGGTACCAGTACCTGACTGCACCCTGCACCAGTGTTGACAGTGAACCAGTGTTCAGCACTGGTACCAGTACCTGACTGCACCCTGCACCAGTGTTGACAGTGAACCAGTGTTCAGCACTGGTACCAGTACCTGACTGCACCCTGCACCAGTGTTGACAGTGAACCAGTGTTCAGCACTGGTACCCACATCATTGATGAGAAGAGAAATCTCATACATTGCTGAGATGCTGAGATGCTTGTATTCATACAGAACAATCTCCCTCTTACACATGAGGACATGGGGAAAGAAATAGACCAGTTATGTGGACGAGTCAACTTCAGTCTTTGTTTTTGTTGCACTTTAAAGGAGGGCTGTTTTAATTTTGTGAGCATTTCTGTGCCTTTCTTGTTTATATTTGCACTATTTTGTTACTCTTAAAAGAGATTGAGCCCAGTTTGAGTCTATTATTTGACAAGTTATGTCCAGTTATTCATTCATTGACTGTTTACAACTAATGGACTGAAGATATGCCTCTTCCTTTTTTTTTTATATTGTCTGTGGTGTTGTTGAGTTTGTTGTTGAGGTTTCTCTCTCACACTAAATAAACATGGCACTTTTTTCCAGAATTTAAGTTGTTGTTCTCTTATTTTTCTCAGTGTGTACATTTGGAAAGCCATGTTTGATTCACATATGCATCCAGTGGGGCATCACAATAAAATTAGGCATAATGTGTTAATTCCACAGTAGGAGATATTTTATGTTGTTGTTACCTAACAGTTTTGATGTAAAAAGCCAGCATATATCGGTATCGGTGATATCGGTATCGGTGATATCGGTAGAAAAGCCAATATCGAGCATCCCTAATATATATATATATATATATATATATATATATGTATGTATGTATGTATGTATGTGTGTGTATATATATATATATATATATATGTATGTATGTATGTATGTATGTATGTATGTATGTATGTGTGTGTGTATATATATATATATATATATATAAATATATATAAATATATATACACATATATATATATATATATATACAATTATTATATAAACTAATGCAGATTGCAAGTGTTCATGTCTTGCACAATTTCAGTGACCAACAATTTTTGTGTCAGTAATAATTGATTAGTGTAGCTTTTGTTTCCAGGTTGTGAAGAAATTCTCCATTATAATGAAGACAGTTAGTTTTGATTTAGACCTGAGCAATAAAACATCCTAATTTTTTAATAAATCCTAATTAAACTGGAAAACGTTATTATGATGGTTCTTCTAATTAAGGCATACATTTTGATAAGTTATTACATAATGCACCAAATTATTACACGTTCTTAAAAACAGAAGAGCAGCCACATTTTGTAATAACTGTTGCAATATGTAACAAGTTATTACAAAATGCAACAACGTTTTTTAATTTTTTTTTTAAATGCAGCACATTAATGCAAAATGAAAACTTCTCCAGTCGCTGTTTCATTCTGGGCATTTCTTTTTTGAAAATTGCCCCTGACAGCGTGGCTTTGAGGCTAATGCAAATTCGCTATCTTTCATTGCAACATCACTGATATCTCACCTGGGATCTCAGTGTTGTTTTGTGTTGCTTCGCTGAAGAATTTGTTTTTTTTAAATCAATGTTTTCGAAGCGTTTGGATTGTTTGCTTGGTGGTTTGGGCGGACTGGAGTATCTTATAAGCCAGTTGTGTTTGAATGTCGGAAAGGCTTCAAAAACTGAATGGAAAACGTTGAACTTGGTTCTAAGTCACGACAGTTTTTAGACTAGTCGTTGATTCTTCCTCAAAATGTCAAAATTCACAAAAATTAGCAGTTTTAAGCATCTAAGTTTAAAACTTCAAAGGAGCAGGAGGAATTTAAAGAAACAACCTGATGAGCTTTTCTTTTGAACTTCATGAACTCAAACGTCATATTGCTGAGATGTTCTCGACTTGCATCAGATACTGAGGCTTTTCTCTTTCTTGTTTTTTGCTTTCTTTTACACCATCCAGTCAGAAGTAAGATGTTTCCTAAAAGATCCTGTGGGGTGGTTCACACTTTGATGCCTTTGAGTCACTCAGCTTAACGGAAAGCCGTCACAGCCTCTGAGGAGTGATATCATTACGTTCTTAAACTCGTGTTGACACACTTCACAGGAAGAGATGCTAAATGTGGAACCCAAAACCAGCAGGTGGTCAAAAAGGAAAAAAGCAAACTTCAGTGACAACAAAAGCGTTTGACATCCTGAGAACGGGTGGGGTGAGGCTGGGCACCGGTGACGAATCAAGGAGCTCGCAGAAAGCACACGTTGAACAAATCAACTGTAATTGTAGTGATGTATATACACGGCATGGCAAGTGGCTTCATGGCATCAAATGGAACAAAAGGAGAGTAGAGAGGAGAAGCAGCGAGAGAGAGAAGGCTTATGTGACAATGATGGTTGATGGCTGAAACTTATCTGCCAGAAGATTAAGAACACAAGTACATTTGAAAAACCTTAGTAGATGATAAAAGGTTGGATTTATGTAAATGTGTATGCTGACGATGTGTACTTTTATGACCTTTAACCTCCTGACTGGCATGAGAGAAATTAAAAACAGGTGCTTTTTGTGGATTTGCTTGCAGTTTCCACACCTCATTTTTATTTCAGTCTTTTTTTTTAATGACTGAACTCATGCAAACTTTAAACTGTAACTTACTGTTAGAAAAAATGCTTATGGGATGTTGTTACTCATTAAGGATGAAGCGTGTAGTTGTTTCTGTACTGTGTAGACCAGGCGTGGCCAACTCACCGGAGACCAAGAGCCACAAAAATGACAGTGATATCACAAAGAAACAAATTACACCCATGGCGTGGATGAGAACCTTAGTAGCCCATAGCAAAGCGGAATGGACGTCACAAAGCGCAGCAGCATGTAAATGGCGTATAGTGTGTGTTCTATCATGGTTGTTTCATGGTTGCGTCACGTTTTATCACATCGTCATGGTTCTCACGGCAAGCTAAAGTGTATGGTAGCCGTTTCATCACGCTCAATCGCGGCTTGTGACAGTTTGTGGCCCCGACGCGTAGCATTCTACTCCGCTCTGACATGGCGCACATGGTCTGGGAGGAAGTATATAGCCGAGGCCGGCAGGAGGAGTTTCATCGCCACGTTCCACACCTGTGGTGAAAGACACACAACGACCTGGCCACACAGCAGCTGATTGAGTTTTTAATTCAATGCGCAAATGCCATAGAATAAGTGAGCTACAGTTACCACAATCAGTCCCAGTGCAAATAAGCTCATGTGACATAAATATCATCTTATCTTTACGCAGAATCAGTGTCTTTCCATTAACTTCAACAATGTTGAGAACTTGAACTATTGACAGTCACTGGTAGCCAGGTCAGCTGGCTCATACATGGATGAATCAATCCTCCCCAACAACTTTCGGGAGAGAGCGAGAGAGAGTGAGAGAGAGAGAGAGAGAGAGAGAGAGAGAGAGAGAGAGAGAGAGAGATGTTTTCACAATATTAAAAACTTGCAAAAGCAGCCCAAATGTTAATCACCTGCCCAATGTATTGTTCCCTGCCTGACGGAAACAAAAAAACCCCAATCTGGCAACACTGCCATTGGGGACATAAACGTGCTTAAAAATAGCCCCGCGTCCAGTTTCATTTGTACAAAACAACGTGCTACGTTTTCCTCTGAACGCGACCGACGTGATTGTCCCCACCAGAACGTGTCACCCCTGAAGGAGATGCGCCTACATCCGTGATGGACCATGGGATGAATCATAGTGCGCTTTGGAGCCTCCGGATTACAGCTGCCACTTCCCCTCACGGTCCATCACAGATGCCGGGCCAGACCGTGAGGACACTTGTCAAGACTGGGAAAAAACAAACAAATTGTCCCCAAATCCCACGGCGCACCCCCTTCCGGGCAAACGGGCCTGCCGTGAACATAGTGTAGACCTGGCATGAGTCCTTCTCTCACACAGACACGAAGTGACATCAAATGAAAATACATACAGATCTCCATATGGAATGACTAAAGTTAGACAAGAGTCAGCAAGGTGTGGATTTACAGCATTAACGGGAATCATTTCACCCCCTCAGCCACACTACCATCCAGGGACCATCTGCAAATTACAAAACCGCTGCAACAGTGAAGACAGATACGACAACCCACATCTCACTATCAGACCAAGTGTTGCTTCTGGAGTCACTGAATCTACAAAACTAAATGTATTATTTGAAATGTCATCTTGTCATCCGACTTTGTTTAAAGAGGATTTATTCATATATTTGTAACGTAAGCTCTTCATCCCTTCATTCATTTTATAATTATGTTATAAATTGAAGAATCACATTTTTTACCCTCCCAACATTTTCAATGAGAAAATTGTTTAAAAATACTAATACATGTTTATTATCAAAGGATAAATAATTATTTCCCTGCATGCTGATGACTGAGTGACTACAACCTGAATCAGTGCAACATTCCAACATGTGCAAAATCTCCTTGTAAAAACAATGAACAATATCCGTGTGAGGCGTCGAACAACACTGAACGGACGTGTTTGCCGAAGCGACGCGGATACTGTGCATATACTGTGCATATACTGTGCAACATGTTAACAATGGTTTGATTGGCATGACTCCTCAGCCTGTATAAGTAGCTTTTGAACACGCATTCATCACTGCAGAGGGGATTTTCATGCACTTGCATGCCACAATTGCAGCCCGATGACGGAGTGGCTCTGGCTTACAAAACACTCATCTAGTGCAGGGATCACAGTGTTTATAAGCCAGGGATGACTTTCTGTGGTTCTGTGTGCGTTCTCCACATTGGACCACAATGAAGGGCAATAGGTGGAGAAACGGATGACAAGCTCACGATATACTGCATGTGTACGTTGCTGGAGAAATGTGTTTGTCTCTGTACACGTCACAGGAGGGAAATAATGAGAGTTTCAGCAGTTTGAGGAAACGGAACGTTTTTGTGTTTTAGTTTTAGCAAAGTTTCGCATTTACACTGCAACATTTTGAAAATGTTTTCTGTTTGTTTTAGTACTGAGAGCACACACACACACACACACACACACACACACACACACACACACACACACACACACACACACACACACACACACACACACACACACACACACACACACACACACACACACACACACAATAATTTGCTTTAATTTCATGAATATATTCAGAATGAGTAAATTCAGACATATGAAAAACCTTAAATGGACCAAAAATATGCAGGGATATCATAATGTTGGCCAGACCTTTTGTCTTCTTGTGCATATCAAATTAAAATGGCACAACTGTTCACGCTCACTCTGTGTGCCCAAGGACACATTGTAAGGATTATTCATATCACAATGTTTATTATAGAAACACAACATTTTCCAAAAAGGCCCATAAAATGTAAATTTAACTATCATGTATGAAACTTCAACCTTAAATTGGTTGCACACATAACAAATATTTCTATTAATTCTGACAGACAGTTAATCATATTCATCATTTATTTTGAATTCACCCAAGTGAACATATCAGCCCTCTTGGGAAAAAGATTTCCCATGGCTGAACCTCCATGGTTTTAATGTAAACTACAATGATGAGCTAATGTTGCTGCATAAGTGTATATTATATTATATTATATTATATTATATTAAATTACATTACACTACATTACATTACATTACATTACATTGCATTGCATTGCATTGCATTGCATTGTATTGTATTGTATTGTATTGTATTGTATTGTATTGTATTGTATTGTATTATATTATATTATATTATATTATATTATATTATATTATATTATATTACATTACATTACATTACATTACATTACATTACATTACATTACATTGCATTGCATTGCATGGCATTGCATTGCATTGCATTGCATTATATTATATTATATTATATTATATTATATTATATTATATTATATTATATTATATTATATTATATTATATTATATTATATTATATTATATTATATTATATTAATGTGCATAAGCCATTGCCTATGCAAAAGTGCACTAGCCAATGTAAGCACCCAGCAGCAGGTGACGATATTATGAGTCGCTTTTCTATTTATTTGCGGTACACCATAATGGAAGAAAACTCTGATTATGTAACTGCAATACAAACACAATACATATGTATTATTTAAAAAAAACGAAAATCTGTTGTTATTTCTACGATCGTGATTTTAATAGAACATCTACATTTATATTTAGCAAAATATATTTCACTGCGTGCAGGAGTGGTGCAAAGTCTGCAGGACTACTGCAACACATGGCTCACTAGTCCGCTCCATGAGTGGGAAAAACAATTCAGATCTATCCCTGTATACTAATGGATTTGAATGCTCTGTGCCTCGGCTCGGCTGATGTTGCTCCTCTGCACATTAGACAGTCTTCTTCACATTTAAAAAACACATGTTATTTCCTCAGCTTGTGACCCAGCATGTTGGGTCAATGTTGCGACAGAAATAAAGTTGAGAATCAAGTTTGAGACGGGTCGCATCTTTGCTTCAGTTTCGTAAGAGCATTTTGAGAAAGCTGTCAGAAAGCTTGATGGGCCGTCGGAATGTTCTGGACTGTTGACTTCATTAAAGAGCCCAAAGAACCTGAACTTGGCCTCAATCTGCTCAGTGAGAAAGTGAAGAACAAGTGTTTGACTTTCCCTTCAGGGTTGCACCTCAACCCTGGAATTTATGTAATAGGCACAACAATTGTACTTCCTAAGGACATGATGAATGCCAGGCCTGCAGAAAGATGGTTGGAAATGTTCCGGTATATATATCAGTTTAAGTTCATGAGCCACCACAGGCTCAATAACCCATCCATTCATCCATCTATTGACTACCGCTTATCCAGGCCGGGTCGCGGAGGCAGCAGTCTGAGCAGAGTTGCCCAGACTTCCCTCACCCTAGACTCTTCCTCCAGCTCTTCCGGTGGCACCCCAAGGTGTTCCCAGGCCATAGAGAGACATAGTCCCTCCAGCGTGTCCTGGGTCTGCCCCGAGGCTTCCTACCGGAGGGACATGCCCGGAACACCTCCCTCGGGAGGCGTCCGGGGGGGCATCTGAAACAGGTGCCCGAGCCTCCTCAGCTGGCTCCTCACGATGTGGAGGAGCAGCGGCTCTACTCCGAGCTCCTCCCTGGTGACTGAGCCCCTCACCCTATCTCTAAGGGTGACTGAGCCCCTCACCCTATCTCTAAGGGTGACTGAGCTCCTCACCCTATCTCTAAGGATGACTGAGCTCCTCACCCTATCTCTAAGGGTGACTGAGCTCCTCACCCTATCTCTAAGGGTGACTGGGCTCCTCACCCTATCTCTAAGGGTGACTGAGCTCCTCACCCTATCTCTAAGGGTGACTGAGCTCCTCCCCCTATCTCTAAGGGTGACTGAGCTCTTCACCCTATCTCTAAGAGTGACTGAGCTCCTCACCCTATCTCTAAGGGTGACTGAGCTCCTCACCCTATCTCTAAGGGTGACTGAGCTCCTCACCGTATCTCCAAGGGTGACTGGGCTCCTCACCCTATCTCTAAGGGTGACGGAGCTCCTCACCCTATCTCTAAGGGTGACGCCCAGCCACCCTACGGAGGAAGCTCATTTCAGCCGCTTGTATCCGGGATCTCGTTCTTTCGGTCATGACCCATAGTTCATGACCATAGGTGAGGGTAGGAAGGAAGATCGACCGGTAAATCGAGAGCTTCGCTTTTTGGCTCAGCTCCTTCTTCACCACGACGGACCGATACAACGTCTGCATAACTGCAGACGCTGCACCGATCCGCCTGTCGATCTCACGCTCCATCTTTCCCCCACTCGTGAACAAGACCCCGAGATACGTGAACTCCTCCACTTGGGACAAGGGCACTCCACCGACCTGGAGGGGGCAAGACACCTTTTTCCGGTCGAGAACCATGGCCTCGGATTTAGAGGTGCTGATCTTCATCCTAGCTGCTTCACACTCGGCTGCGAACCGCGTCAGTGCACGCTGAAGGTCCAGGTTCGATGGAGCCAACAGGAGCACATCATCTGCAAAAGGCTCAATAACCATTCTTGAAAAAACTATGGACAATTTAATATTTATTACATGGGAGGAAATCGACGTAGATGCAATATGTACACACCAAATAAAAAGTGTTTTCATGCTGTGCTGAACCTGTTCCTTTTCCTTTCATGGAAAAATCAAGAATTAATTCAACTTCATAGTAAGCTCATAGTAAGTGAACTGAAGTTCTCATTCACAAAATGCAAATCATTGGACAAAATATTAAAACTAGGTTGTCACTGTTTCGAGGAAGTCACGTCCTGCAGACTTTGGTTGGTTCTTAAAGCTGCTCCACATGCTGAGCGTGTCTTTTTTTCCGCATACCCTCATAATAAGACCAATAAAACACAAACATGCCACAATAAGAAATAAACGTGAAGCACAGGATTTATACAATGAGTCAGGCCAAGGACATTCCAATCAGGCCAGAGGGAGAAAACCTCAAACATTCCAGATTTCAAAAAGCCTTCAGGCAAATTTCAAAAGCTGCATTTCAAAGTAGGTTTGTTACGCTAATTATAGGATTTTTTTTTCTCAAAAGATCTTTCTTTGCCTTTTCAGCTTCACGATCAACATCATCCTTCATGTATGGAATAGAGAACCATCTCTCTTGGTCTCTTCTTCAATGCATTTCATGCATGACAGACAAATTACTTCACGAGAGTGACAGAAAGTGCAGAAAGAAAGAATGTTGCTGCAGAGAAGGAGTGACATGGCTGAGGGTGGATCTGAAAGCCTTGAGGAATTCATACAAAATCCCTGCATAAAGTTTGTAATTTTCTCTGTCTGATTGGATCTGCCAGTGTATGCACATTTGATACTCTTCACACTCTCTTCAGAGGCTCATCAGACTTCATACCATATCCACTAATTAACAAGCATCAATAATTCAGAGAGAAAGACTCATTTGGGAAATGCACATGTCAATCATAGTCGTGTGTAATAGACATGGGCACTGAAGAAGGAAAATCTCCCACCCACAGCAGGAAGTCAAAGTTTTGAGGGCCCATTAACCTTTGGACCAGATGTCAGTTGTGTTGCACTGAGAGACATTAATAGTCGAGAACATCTGTTGAATTACCCTCCAGAAGTTATTTTAATGGCACATTTTAACTTGAAATGCATGAATCTGCTGCTCTATAAAGGCCCAGTGAAATGTAACACCCTATTATGCAAAAAACGATAGTTGTGGTACTACTTGAAAGGTTTCTCCAACATTGCTCCACCGCTGTTGTCGCATAACAAAGTTATTTGAATTTTGAATCTCCAGCCGACGAAATCGGGGGAATCCTTCTCCTTCGTTGCCATTGTGGGCGGAGCCTATGTGTGACGTCACGTGTTGCACACGATCTTGATCTGTTGTGTGGCATTCATGTTGGCTTGCGCTGTTTCCCGTCTTAAATATCGCCGTTTTTACAGTGTTTTGAAGTTATAATCTGTGTTTTATGAGCCTTGACGAAAGATTGAGCCTGGAAGAGACCAGAGAGGAGAAAAGGAGGAGGGAAAAAAATATCCAACGTGGCAGGATAAAGGACACGCTGGAGCTGAATGTAAACTTGTCTTTTATTTCACAACCACCAAACACCAAAAACAGAACAGCACAACACATCCAAAATGTGGGAGTCCCCCTCAGCTAAACACCGGGAGTTAGCCAAGGCTGCGCACCGGCGGCGGGAGCTGGCGCACTGGCGGTGGGGGGCTTCAGTGCGGGGGCTGCGCGGACAGGCGGTGGGAGCTTCAGTGCGGGGGCTTCAGTGTGGGGGCTTCAGTGCGGGGGCTTCAGTGCGGGGGCTGCGCGGACGGGCGCTGGGGGCTTCAGTGCGGGGGCTGTGCAGACAGGCGGTGGGAGCTTCAGTGTGGGGGCTTCAGTGTGGGGGCTGCGCGGACAGGCGGTGGGGGCTTCAGTGCGGGGGCTTCAGTGTGGGGGCTTCAGTGCGGGGGTTTCAGTGTGGGTGTTTCAGTGTGGGGGCTTCAGTGCGGGGGCTGCGCGGACAGGCGGTGGGAGCTTCAGTGCGGGGGCTTCAGTGTGGGGGTTTCAGTGTGGGGGCTTCAGTGCGGGGGCTTCAGTGCGGGGGCTTCAGTGTGGGGGCTTCAGTGCGGGGGTTTCAGTGTGGGGGTTTCAGTGCGGGGGCTTCAGTGTGGGGGCTTCAGTGCGGGGGTTTCAGTGTGGGGGCTTCAGTGTGGGGGCTTCAGTGCGGGGGCTTCAGTGTGGGGGCTTCAGTGTGGGGGCTTCAGTGCGGGGGCTTCAGTGCGGGGGCTTCAGTGTGGGGGCTTCAGTGCGGGGGTTTCAGTGTGGGGGTTTCAGTGCGGGGGCTTCAGTGCGGGGGCTTCAGTGTGGGGGCTTCAGTGCGGGGGTTTCAGTGTGGGGGCTTCAGTGTGGGGGCTTCAGTGCGGGGGCTTCAGTGTGGGGGCTTCAGTGCGGAGGTTTCAGTGTGGGTGTTTCAGTGTGGGGGCTTCAGTGTGGGGGTTTCAGTGCGGGGGCTTCAGTGCGAGGGCTTCAGTGTGGGGGCTTCAGTGCGGGGGTTTCAGTGTGGGGGTTTCAGTGCGGGGGCTTCAGTGCGAGGGCTTCAGTGTGGGGGCTTCAGTGCGGGGGCTGCGCGGACAGGCGGTGGGGGATTCAGTGCGGGGGCTGCGCGGACAGGCGGTGGGGGATTCAGTGAGGGGGCTTCAGTGTGGGGGCTTCAGTGCGGGGGTTTCAGTGTGGGAGTTTCAGTGCGGGGGCTTCAGTGCGGGGGCTTCAGTGTGGGGGCTTCAGTGCGGGGGCTTCAGTGTGGGGGCTTCAGTGCGGGGGTTTCAGTGTGGGGGCTTCAGTGTGGGGGCTTCAGTGCGGGGGTTTCAGTGTGGGGGTTTCAGTGCGGGGGCTTCAGTGTGGGGGCTTCAGTGCGGGGGTTTCAGTGTGGGGGCTTCAGTGTGGGGGCTTCAGTGCGGGGGCTTCAGTGTGGGGGCTTCAGTGCGGGGGTTTCAGTGTGGGTGTTTCAGTGTGGGGGCTTCAGTGTGGGGGTTTCAGTGCGGGGGCTTCAGTGCGAGGGCTTCAGTGTGGGGGTTTCAGTGTGGGTGTTTCAGTGTGGGGGCTTCAGTGTGGGGGTTTCAGTGCGGGGGCTTCAGTGCGAGGGCTTCAGTGTGGGGGCTTCAGTGCGGGGGTTTCAGTGCGGGGGCTTCAGTGCGAGGGCTTCAGTGTGGGGGCTTCAGTGCGGGGGCTGCGCGGACAGGCGGTGGGGGATTCAGTGCGGGGGCTGCGCGGACAGGCGGTGGGGGATTCAGTGAGGGGGCTTCAGTGTGGGGGTTTCAGTGCGGGGGCTTCAGTGCGGGGGCTTCAGTGCGGGGGCTGCGCGGACGGGTGGCGGGAGCTGGCCCAGGAAAACGTGAGGAAAAGGAATCCACCCTGGTCCGAGCCCAACAGTGACAGCATATTGTCCATCAGGTCCAGAGCCAAGCCGTCTCCCAAACCAGGCAGGGAGACAGTCTGTCCTCTCAGCAGCAGACAGTCTGTCCTCCCTCTCGGCGGAAGACAGTCTGTCCTCCGGAGCAGGAGCTGCTTGAGACGCGGGGGAGCAACAGCTGCATGGCCCGACGAGTGGACTGCTGGTCTCAGGCTGCGATGATCAAGTAATACCTGGACTCATCTTCAGTGATTCCACGTCAGAAAAGCGCTTCAACATGATCCACGATATAGGGTTAAATCCAGCCTCTTCGTGGTCAAAACTCTGATCCTCCATAATGTAAACACAACTTGGGCGTGTGCACAACTCCTGATGTCACTCTATTATTGTCAGAAGCTCCGCCCAGCAGAGGAAATAGCGCTGTTCATCGGCTATTTTCTCGCCGATTGCCGTGTTTTAACATTTGACCCTTGGGCCAGTTAGGTCGAATTTTCATTTCACGAGGACTTAAAAAGTAATAACAATACATCCATCTAACCGCTTCACCATGCCGCTGCATGTTGTTGTCGAACATGAGTACCACACGTGCACATTTGCCACAGAACTCACATGTAGTTTAGAGGGGTGAGTCATACCAGTGTATTTAGATGTCAAATTGTGTACGGTACTTGCTACACAAAATGCGTACAGGTTGGCAGGTTTGAAAACAAGTCATGGCCAGCTTCCTGTGAGGAGGGAGATAATCTTTCGGCTCCTAAGCTTTTCATTGACTGGCTTGAATTGAAGTGACAAATTTCTTCTGTTCCAGACTCCATTACTCCCAGTAGGGATTGTATTCTCATTACAGTCCAGAGCCAGTCATGACCTATAATGATGGTCCAATCAACAACAATGGCAGGACGGCTATTTTAGGCTACTACACTTGAACCTGCCACTCAAACACACACTGTAGTTCGCAGTTAATTTGATGAAGTACAGTCCTACTCTGAAGGCTAAAAATAGAAAACGGGGTGCATGGGCAACATGAATTCTCCTCGCTCTGAATCGGAGCCAAGTTGGAACCAAAGTTGAACATTGCAATTCTTGAATGGAAAGGCAGCAAGGCATATGGACTCAATTCAGATTGAGTGGATTACTGATACAACATCGAAAACTGTTAAAGTCACTTTAAAATAAATGGTAAACAATATTGGGTTAGGTATTCATTTCAGATTTGTGGTAAATGTGGCACTCGGAGTGATTCGTGGGGTTTTCTTGACACTGCTCATGCTTCCTCCAGATCTCTGCAGACAATACATAATCATTTCTTTTAACGGAATCAAGCTGCACGGATGAAATCGAGCCAGACAGGAAGTTTACATGTGAAAGGTTTTGTAAATCCCATATTTTTTCTTGTATGCCAATGACTGATTGTGTTTCACTTCATTAAATCTACATTGTGTTGGACCTAATCACATCAGGAAGGAAGATGGAAGCAAAAAAAAGTACTAAATTAGGGAAAAAGTACTAAATTAGGGAAAAAGTACAAAACTGCAAACAAGTCAGCAACGGCTCCACTTGAAGAACAAAGAAATAAGAAAACATTCTTGCGGAAATTACTTCACTGCACTTTTCATACTTAGCTTTATGACACGCTGATCTCCATCGGTGTTTACAGCCAACGGAGAGTGGACGCAGCCAGCACATGTGAGAAGATCCACTCTGTCACTGCCAGGCTGCAGACACAGCACCCAGAGGCATTCATCATCATCTGTGGGGACTTCAACCATGTAACTCTTAACTCTACCCTGGCTGTTTTTCACCAAGTTGTAGACTGTCCTACAAGGAACAACAAGACAATAGATCTTCTGTATGCTAATGTGAGGGATGCATACAGAGCCACACCGCTCCCCCCACTGGGAAAGTCAGATCAGAACCTGGTTCATCTACAGCCACAGTACACCCCCCTGGTCCAAAAGCAGCCCTTCCCAACACGCTCCACAAGGAGTTGGTCCCCTGAGATGGAAAGTGCCCTGAGACACTGTTTTAATACCATGGACCGGGATGTGCTGATCAATCCACACAGTGAGGACATTGAGGGGCTGACACACTGACATCACTCTCTCACCCTCTGACCACCACCAACCACTCTCTCTCTCTCACTCTCTCACCCTCTGACCACCACCAACCACTCACTCTCTCACTACATTCACCCTCTGAACACCACCAACCACTCACTCTCTCACTACATTCACCCTCTGACCACCACCAACCACTCTCTCTCTCTCTCTCTCTCACCCTCTGACCACCACCAACCACTCTCTCTCTCACTACATTCACCCTCTGACCACCACCAACCACTCACTCTCTCACTACATTCACCCTTGGACCACCACCAACCACTCTCTCTCTCTCACTACGTTCACCCTCTGACCACCACCAACCACTCACTCTCTTACCCTCTGACCACCACCAACCACTCTCTCTCACTACATTCACCGTCTGACCACCACTAACCACTCTCTCTCTCACTACATTCACCCTCTGACCACCACCAACCACTCTCTCTCTCTCACTACATTCACCCTCTGACCATCACCAACCACTCTCTCTCTCACTACATTCACCCTCTGACCACCACCACCAACCACTCACTCTCTCACCCTCTGACCACCAACAACCACTCTCTCTCTCACTACATTCACCCTCTAACCACCACCAACCACTCTCTCTCTCACTACATTCACCCTCTGACCACCACCAACCACTCTCTTTCTCACTACATTCACCCTCTGACCACCACCAACCACTCACTCTCTCACCCTCTGACCACCACCAACCACTCTCTCTCTCACTACATTCACCCTCTGACCACCACCAACCACTCACTCTCTCACCCTCTGACCACCACCAACCACTCTCTCTCTCACTACATTCACCCTCTGACCACCACCAACCACTCTCTCTCTCACTACATTCACCCTCTGACCACCACCAACCACTCTCTCTCTCACTACATTCACCCTCTGACCACCACCAACCACTCTCTCTCTCACTACATTCACCCTCTGACCACCACCAACCACTCACTCTCTCACCCTCTGACCACCACCAACCACTCTCTAGCTCACTACATTCACCCTCTGACCACCACCAACCACCCACTCTCTCACTACATTCACCCTTGGACCACCACCAACCACTCTCTCTCTCTCACTACATTCACCCTCTGACCACCACCAACCACTCACTCTCTTACCCTCTGACAACCACCAACCACTCACTCTCTCACTACATTCACCCTCTGACCACCACCAACCACTCTCTCTCTCTCACTACATTCACTCTCTGACCATCACCAACCACTCTCTCTCTCACTACATTCACCCTCTGACCACCACCAACCACTCTCTCTCTCACTACCTTCACCCTCTGACCACCACCAACCACTCACTCTCTCACCCTCTGACCACCAACAACCACTCTCTCTCTCACTACATTCACCCTCTGACCACCACCAACCACTCACTCTCTCACCCTCTGACCACCAACAACCACTCTCTCTCTCACTACATTCACCCTCTAACCACCACCAACCACTCTCTCTCACACTACATTCACCCTCTGACCACCACCAACCACTCACTCTCTCACCCTCTGACCACCACCAACCACTCTCTCTCTCACTACATTCACCCTCTGACCACCACCAACCACTCTCTCTCTCACTACATTCACCCTCTGACCACCACCAACCACTCTCTCTCTCACTACATTCACCCTCTGACCACCACCAACCACTCACTCTCTCACCCTCTGACCACCACCAACCACTCTCTCTCTCACTACATTCACCCTCTGACCACCACCAACCACTCACTCTCTCACTACATTCACCCTCTGACCACCACCAACCACTCTCTCTCTCACTACATTCACCCTCTGACCACTACCAACCACTCTCTCTCTCACTACATTCACCCTCTGACCACCACCAACCACTCACTCTCTCACCCTCTGACCACCACCAACCACTCACTCTCTCACTACATTCACCCTCTGACCACCACCAACCACTCTCTCTCTCACTACATTCACCCTCTGACCACCACCAACCACTCTCTCTCTCACTACATTCACCCTCTGACCATCACCAACCACTCTCTCTCTCACTACATTCACCCTCTGACCACCACCAACCACTCTCTCTCTCACTACCTTCACCCTCTGACCACCACCAACCACTCACTCTCTCACCCTCTGACCACCAACAACCACTCTCTCTCTCACTACATTCACCCTCTGACCACCACCAACCACTCACTCTCTCACCCTCTGACCACCAACAACCACTCTCTCTCTCACTACATTCACCCTCTGACAACCACCAACCACTCACTCTCTCACTACATTCACCCTCTGACCACCACCAACCACTCTCTCTCTCTCATTACATTCACTCTCTGACCATCACCAACCACTCTCTCTCTCACTACATTCACCCTCTGACCACCACCACCAACCACTCACTCTCTCACCCTCTGACCACCAACAACCACTCTCTCTCTCACTACATTCACCCTCTAACCGCCACCAACCACTCTCTCTCTCACTACATTCACCCTCTGACCACCACCAACCACTCACTCTCTCACCCTCTGACCACCACCAACCACTCTCTCTCTCACTACATTCACCCTCTGACCACCACCAACCACTCTCTCTCTCACTACATTCACCCTCTGACCACCACCAACCACTCACTCTCTCACCCTCTGACCACCACCAACCACTCTCTCTCTCACTACATTCACCCTCTGACCACCACCAACCACTCTCTCTCTCTCACTACATTCACCCTCTGACCACCACCAACCACTCACTCTCTTACCCTCTGACAACCACCAACCACTCTCTCTCTCACTACATTCAGCCTCTGACCAACACCAACCACTCACTCTCTCACTACATTCACCCTCTGACCATCACCAACCACTCTCTCTCTCACTACATTCACCCTCTGACCACCACCAACCACTCTCTCTCACTACCTTCACCCTCTGACCACCACCAACCACTCACTCTCTCACCCTCTGACCACCAACAACCACTCTCTCTCTCACTACATTCACCCTCTGACCACCACCAACCACTCACTCTCTCACCCTCTGACCACCAACAACCACTCTCTCTCTCACTACATTCACCCTCTAACCACCAACCACTCACTCTCTTTCCCTCTGACCACCACCAACCACTCTCTCTCTCACTACATTCACCCTCTGACCACCACCAACCACTCTCTCTCTCACTACATTCACCCTCTGACAACCACCAACCACTCACTCTCTCACTACATTCACCCTCTGACCACCACCAACCACTCTCTCTCTCTCATTACATTCACTCTCTGACCATCACCAACCACTCTCTCTCTCACTACATTCACCCTCTGACCACCACCACCAACCACTCACTCTCTCACCCTCTGACCACCAACAACCACTCTCTCTCTCACTACATTCACCCTCTAACCACCACCAACCACTCTCTCTCTCACTACATTCACCCTCTGACCACCACCAACCACTCACTCTCTCACCCTCTGACCACCACCAACCACTCTCTCTCTCACTACATTCACCCTCTGACCACCACCAACCACTCTCTCTCTCACTACATTCACCCTCTGACCACCACCAACCACTCACTCTCTCACCCTCTGACCACCACCAACCACTCTCTCTCTCACTACATTCACCCTCTGACCACCACCAACCACTCTCTCTCTCACTACATTCACCCTCTGACCACCACCAACCACTCTCTCTCTCACTACATTCACCCTCTGACCATCACCAACCACTCTCTCTCTCACTACATTCACCCTCTGACCACCACCAACCACTCTCTCTCTCACTACCTTCACCCTCTGACCACCACCAACCACTCACTCTCTCACCCTCTGACC
Organism: Blennius ocellaris; assembly: GCF_963422515.1. Taxonomy (NCBI): domain Eukaryota; kingdom Metazoa; phylum Chordata; class Actinopteri; order Blenniiformes; family Blenniidae; genus Blennius; species Blennius ocellaris. Next base: position 29,645,221 of record NC_137658.1, read on the forward strand.
ACCAACAACCACTCTCTCTCTCACTACATTCACCCTCTAACCACCACCAACCACTCTCTCTCACACTACATTCACCCTCTGACCACCACCAACCACTCACTCTCTCACCCTCTGACCACCACCAACCACTCTCTCTCTCACTACATTCACCCTCTGACCACCACCAACCACTCTCTCTCGCACTACATTCACCCTCTGACCACCACCAACCACTCACTCTCTCACCCTCTGACCACCACCAACCACTCTCTCTCTCACTACATTCACCCTCTGACCACCACCAACCACTCACTCTCTCACCCTCTGACCACCACCAACCACTCTCTCTCTCACTACATTCACCCTCTGACCACCACCAACCACTCACTCTCTTACCCTCTGACAACCACCAACCACTCTCTCTCTCACTACATTCACCCTCTGACCACCACCAACCACTCACTCTCTCACTACATTCACCCTCTGACCATCACCAACCACTCTCTCTCTCACTACATTCACCCTCTGACCATCACCAACCACTCTCTCTCTCACTACATTCACCCTCTGACCACCAACAACCACTCTCTCTCTCACTACATTCACCCTCTAACCACCACCAATGACTCACTCTCTCACTACATTCACCCTCTGACCACCACCAACCACTCTCTCTCTCACTACATTCACCCTCTGACCACCACCAACCACTCTCTCTCTCTCACTATATTCACCCTCTGACCACCACCAACCACTCACTCTCTCACTACATTCACCCTCTGACCACCACCAACCACTCACTCTCTCACCCTCTGACCACCACCAACCACTCTCTCTCTCACTACATTCACCCTCTGACAACCACCAACCACTCTCTCTCTCACTACATTCACCCTCTGACCACCACCAACCACTCACTCTCTCACTACATTCACCCTCTGACCACCACCAACCACTCTCTCTCTCACTACATTCACCCTCTGACCACCACCAACCACTCTCTCTCTCTCACTATATTCACCCTCTGACCACCACCAACCACTCTCTCTCTCTCACTACCCTCTGACCACCACCAACCACTCACTCTCTCACTACATTCACCCTCTAACCACCACCAATGACTCACTCTCTCACTACATTCACCCTCTGACCACCACCAACCACTCACTCTCTCACTACACTCACTCAGGCAGTCAATTACTTTTGATTTTCTCACTCAGCAGTCAGGGAACTTTTTAAAATGAAACATTTGCCTTAATATTATTGATGATGATAATAATAATAATAATAATAATAATAATAATAATTATTATTATTATTATTATTATAATTATAATAATTATAATAATTAAAATAATTATAATAATTATAATAATGAAGTAAACAGAACTGAGTTAATTACATTTTTTAATAAGTTAAACATCTCAAATCAATTTATTAAATTGACTATTTTAATTTTCAGTAATATGTCTCTTGTATTCTAGCAAGAACGCTGACTCTGAAGCAAGCTTTTGTCTGGGCAGCATTGTTAGATTAGCCTGAAGCTAATACATGCACTGTGTTTTTTCTGTGTTTTTGATAAAGCTGCATCTGTTTGTGTTCACGCCTGAACGCGACGTTCACGCGACATTCATGCACACTCCCAACCGAAGCCCCGTTCTCCACCTCAGAAACCAGAGGTCTGGTTTAGCTTCCCGAAGCTAACTTCAATCCCTGTGTGGAGAACCGACACAGAGCTTTTCCTCCTCTCTCCTCTTTTCTTTCTCTTTCACTAACCTGACCTCACAAGCGTGTGCTCCGCGCATGTCCGCCATCCACTCATGGGTCTAATCTTGGTTAGAGAAATACACACACAAGCCACATTACCGCTAACTTGTGACACTAAAGCACCTACACAGCAAATTCACTAGAGTCAAAATTCTAGTGTTAAGCATATTTAGTGTGAAGTGTTCAGGTTCTGGTGTTGATTCTGATAATATCCACTCTGTGCTGGTGAGAAAACATAATATTGTGGTGTTACATCACAGAGTTGACGGTATTCAACACCTGTGAGTGACACTTTTAACATCCGGGAATTTTGGGAGGTGGCTTGTTAAGGAATATGAGGCAGCCATTTTCTTTCAATTGTCTCAAGCACATGGATGTGGTCGAGCATGAGAAGGTAAGACTGATTAGTAAAACTTAATTAATGTTCGTCATGTCATTGCAATGTTTATTAAAATGTTCTTATGTTGGTTCATCAGCTAAATTTGGAGGCATAATGAAACTTAATTGCATTTCTAACGAGTTACCGCCGTGGTTTTTGCTGATAATGTTAAGCAGACATGCCCAGACATGTAGACGGTTAACGTTCGTTTCAGTTCATCTTAAGACACTGTGGGTAACATTAAGGTAGATAAACTCTTTTAAAAATACGTTTACGCTGTTTGGGTCCAATAATAATTTTTAACTCTTATCTCCAAACTGAGTTTCAGCTGAAACGGCCCGGGTCAGTTGTGCAATATTAGGCGCTATCTTTTCATAGATATTGCCGTTAATCAGTTAATGTTGTTGGGATTTATGGTTGGTAATTAGCATAAATAATTACTGTAAGTAATGGATTACTGAAAGTAATAGATTACTGAAAGTAATTTAGGAAAAATTGGAATTACTAATGAAGTAAACGGTTAGTTACTCATCAGCAACTCCTAGAGTAATTGAGTAATTACTCAAAAGTTAATAAATTATCAAAAATAATTTATTATTTAAAAATTATTAATTTGCATAAATTGGTTATTTATCAAATAATAATTAAATCGGGGCACCACCAGCTAAGCTGGAAATAGCTAATACCAAATTTCAGTCTCGTTTGTCAAAAAGGGTTATTTAAGTAAAGTTAATATTTCTGTGTAAATATAACAATATTAAATAACAAGGAAGGTGTGAGATTCGAGCACAGACTGTTACAAACCAGTGAATTGTCAACAATAAATACACAATGATAACCAAGAATCGATCAATTCAGTTAAAATGCGTTTATTAACAAAAAGTATTTATTCAAAAATAATTCATAAATTATTTAATAAAACAACACAATTAAGTAATAAACAATCAAACACGAAGATCTAATCTATTAAACAGCAAACACTATGTACAACGAAAGAGGGTGTGTGTGTGTGTGAGTGTGTGAGAGTGTGTATGAGTGAGTGTGTGTGAGTGAATGTGTGGAAGCCTGAGTGGGATGTAATGACCACGAACGTCCACCAGGTGGCGGCAGGCGTTGGAGGGTCAGTGTGTGTGGGTGTAATGACCTCGAACGGACACTAGATGGCGGCAGGCGTCTAGTTCGAGGCAGTAACCGGAACGACCACTAGGGGCGCGGCGGCGCACGGAGGGAGAATGCAATGACTCGACTTGTCCACCGAGTGGCGGTCTTTCAAGAGATTGCAATCACCAACGCGGCCACCAGAGGCGCTTAGTGCACTCTTTCTGGACAGCGTGACGTCACTGTGCTCGTGCACGGCTCGTGAGCCTGCTCGGAGCGCGCCTGGGGGCTCGTGGCTGAGAAATCCCAGGGACAGTGAACTACACACGGTCACAGAAGCGGGTGCAGCAGCGCGCGGCTGCTTTTACGCGATCGTTTATGAGGAGGAGAGGAAAAATGAAAAGGAGGGAGGGAGAAGGGCAGTGGACAGAATTTGTCTAGCTGCACAGTCCCGCGGTGTGTAACTATGGAGCTGTACACACCAGTCCAGAAATGGTCTGTACAGGTTGAGAGAGAGAGCGAGAGAGAGAGAGAGAGAATGTTCGCGTGGATGTAAATCCAACGCGCAGACACAGATTGGTTGAAACAGGGATCGGCGTCCCTGACTTCAACACAATAATAAAACACACAGCAATATTACAGTCACGTTATTCTCATTGCCTGCCCAGACTCTAAGCCTTACTCAGTTTGATGAGGGTGAACGTGCTGCCGGCGGCCGGGGAAAGTGCGTTGATTTCCCGGCTGGAGATTGTTTTTCTCTCTGGCGTCCCAGGGAAAACAAGCTCAAATGGTCTGTGGACAGGAAAAGTCCACAGGACGATCCGAGGAGGATCAAGCGCTTATTTTGAGGAGGGGGAGAAGAAGCGGCTTCAGGTCTGCATGCGGGAGGACGGTGCGCTGGCAGCTGCACACTCGGACTCCGGTGAAGAAGAAAAAAGGAAAAAGGGAAAAGTAGACGTAGTTCCACGGTGGTTGTCGGCTCGTCCGGCCGGGTGTGGAACTCCGGCCCGGTCAGCGGGCACACGTGGCACTTCGTCTCCGTGCGAAACGGATGCGTCCGTCTTTACGCAGGTTTCAACATTGGAGAGGCAGAAATCACCCCGGCGGGGGTGTTTTATACCTCTTGTTGTGGTTTCGTGTTACCGGTCGGCTCTGGGTCATGTGGACCAATCCTGACGGAGGGCCCGCCCTGGACCTTCCAGCTGGTGAGGGGGAGCTCTCGTGCGCCCCCTGCCGTTGGCCTCTAGTATTGCACCTTGGAAGGGGGGGTCCAGGGGGTGATCACGTGACCAATGGCAGACTTTTTCAGTTGTAGGCATGTGGTCCTTTGTTCTCAAAACGTGGTCTCCCCTCCCCCTTCCATGAGGTTGAGCGGCCCCCAACAATGTCATGGAATGAACTTCATGCTGGTGAAGTAAGCTTATTACACGGCCTTACGAGTGAAATAAATAATAAATAATCACCCACAATGATTCAGTAGCGACAAGGATTACGCGGTAAAGTTTTAACTTTCACTTTCACTTTCACTTTCGGGGCCGGCCTGAGAGAGAAGCTGGACAGCGTGCTGTGGTTGGTGTAACGCTTTGAAAGTCCAGCTGTCTTGCTTATGTTGCTATATGTTGCCAGGGCGGATCAGAGCGCCGTCCCTAGCTGCTCTCATGTGTCCAGTCACAGACGACTGACGACTTTCGGGGCGGCCTGAGAGAGGAGCTGGACAGCGGCGCTGTCTTGCTTATTGCCAGGGCGGATCAGAGCGCCGTCCTAGCAACGGTCTAATATACTTGACGACGGTCATTATACAGAAATATCAGACCGTAGAACGCAGCGATGGACCATCAGAGAGCAGCATTCAATAGAGCCGTGTAATAATTATTGTTCATTTATACTAGTTCGTGTTTGTTACAGCGTTTAAAATATGACCCTTCGAACGTAACATGTATTACCAGCCTTCACCTGCACCTCCTCTAAATGTATTCATTAATTTGATGTCTCTTATTTTGTAGTGATCAACAAGATACCAAGGGTCCAGATTCAAAATGTCAGTCTTCAGGTGAGTAAAGTTGGGCTGAATGTTTGCCTTTTTTTAATTTGTCATAATGCAAGCATAGCCATGTAAACGTAGGTACTTAAAAAATGGCTATGTTAAAGTCCCCAAGGATTATGTTTCAGTTGTGAAGGAGTCCGGCATTCAACTGGAAATGCTATACAGATATTAATCCTCAGCATAAGTCATGTTAGTAAGTTTACAGAAGATAAGTAATGGCTGATTCAAAATAGACTGAGAACAGTTCATTAGTATTAAGCTGTAAATGTAATTATTTCTGGACATTAGCTAATTTTCTGTCTTTAGTGCATAGACTGTCTGACGACCACTCTTTAGTGAAATCACAAAGGGAACAGTAATGGCAAGGTATATGCAGGTGCACCTGCTGTATGTGATACTTTTCAGTAAAGCCTAAAAATGCATGCTATAATAGGAAGCTAGCATAACGGGATCATTCTGTGTTTTTCAGTGCGCTTGTTTAACAGGATACTAAGATACAGCAGTCATCATAAGAAGTGTGAGGAGCAGTACGTTAAGTTCCAGTCCTGTCAGACAGAAAGGGAACATCTGCATACCCACCAGCTTCAGTTTGAAAAAGTATATTTTGGTCCACCAGAGTATTTGAGTATAGTGAAAGTTTTTTGATTGTTATTTAGGCCATAAAAGACAATTATTGATTTTTTAAATTAACATTGTTCCTGATTTAAATGAAGCCCTCTTGTCCCTCTTTTTCTCAGGCTCGTGTTGTAGATGGCAAAATGATCATTAAGGTGCAGTATCAAACCCGCAAGAAATACATTAAATTACAAGCTGCTGATTTTGAAGAATTCCTTTTTGAAGGTAAATATCCAAAACTGGTATATAACTAACCAGCAATTCAGACTGAATGAAGGTCATTACATCTTATAATTTAAACAATTTTCCATGTTATGTTGTCTTTTAACCTCATCACTTAGTGAGAGAGAAGTTCTCCATCACTGTGGATAAGATTACTGTGGAAGATGATTCAGGCACTGAAGTGGATCAAGCAGTGTTTGGCGAATTATGCCAAATGGAAGGGATTTGCTTTGTTATCAAGGACAGTCAAGACAATGGTAAATAAAAAAAAAAGCTTGTTTTTACATCGCATTAACAGTAGTGCTCCTTTCAGATGCATCTGTTGCATTTAATTATCTTACTTAAAATGTTAAGATTAGCATATAAAGTATTAAGACACCTGATGGTTAAACTTGAAGTGCTAATTGAATGCTTAAAAATGAATGTCTTTATACCAAACAGTGGGGTATAGTTTTATAGCTGTTTGTAGCAGTTCAGCTAAAATGAATGAGCTAAAACAGAAGGTTTTCTCTCTGGATTTTTATCTGTTCAGGGAGGATATATGCTTAGTTTTTTGCATGTGTGATTCCAAAATGTGATCCACAACCATGCGACAAATGAGGTAAATTGTTTATGATATCCTTTGTTTTTAGATTCAGGCACGTCATCTCCTCCATCCACACCACGATCCTCACACAGTGGGAGTTTCCTCTCCGTGTCCATTAGTAGCAGCGACAGTGAAACATCACGACCACCCAAGCGAATGAGAGTTGATGAAGAGGCATTTCAGAGTTCTTCAGCCAGAGATGTAAGTGTGTCATCAGATGTTTAGTTTAAATCATATCTAAATTTTCAATGGACTAGGCCAGACTGTTTGGCCTCGTCAGGAAGTACACATTGTAATGAGTGGCAGTGTAATACAGTGTTGTTACAATTTGTTTAGCTGATAAAACAGATCCTGCAGACAAAACCAGGAGGAACAACAGTGATTGAAGAATATGAAGAAACTGGGACGCTGTGTGACAGTAGGAGGAGGCAGATGGTTAACATTCTTGCAGCACACATGGTTGAGACAGAAGGGTAAGTTCAGGATACCAGGGTTAGGCAGCTAAAGGCTATTTAACTTCATTTTGTTGTTTTTTTACCCCATTTAAAATCAATTTTCTATACTCAAGGATTACAAAACTGTAGGTAGGCAAATGGTTTTGGTCCAAATTACTGATAGTTTGCCATTAGTAATGGCAAATTGTAAAAGGACATCAGTTGTTTGAATGCGATTGGAGAAAAAGCAGCAATGACAGTAATGAGCTCAACTCTGCGCTAGATGATGTGAAGTTATGTGGTAATCGTTCAGCCCTATAAAGCAAAGGTGCTTGAGCATGTAAGCAAAGAACAATTGATTAATTTCCTTTTCTTATTCTTTCTTTGTAGGAGAGTCCCTCAGCGAGTCACAAAAGAGAAATATGCGTTGGGAATTGTCACCTTGTTCCCTGCATTAAAAGATCCCTTCTCCAAGAAAGGATATGTAAGTTATCTTAATCACATACTTTATTTACATACATACGTATTTTTGCATTACGAAATAATGCTAAAGCGTGGATGTGCTTGACACAGTACAGTACCTCTTTTGCTTATTTAATGCAATTAGGGTTGCATGGTAAATATCTGGGCTGATATTGGCTGATAGTGCCTATCACAGCTGTATCGTTATTGCCGTATATTAGCCGATACATTTCAGCTATAATATCTGATTTGACAGATTATGTCTGAGCATTTCACTTGAAGATTGAACATTTAAAGTTTTTGACGTGCTTGACTAGTAGTTAGATTTCGTTCGGTCAGAGCTATGGAATATTAAATTATCCATCTTTGCTCACTAGATCTGAACATTCTTACTCTCAAGCGTGCATAAAACTACAGATTATGTGAACTTAATTTTTTTTTTTAATATCTGTTAATCTTCTTTGTATCGGCCATGAAAAGAGTATATATCATATTGTGCATTCCTAAATAAAATAAGTTGTCAGTTTATTAGGTCCACCTAGGTAAAATGGATGCAGTTAAACACAGCAGCAATGAAGGGTCTAATGTTCAGTAGTTTTTTAAGCTGCTTCAGAGAGGTGTCTATTCAACATTATGGTCATTCTCAGCATAAGACAGTACAAACAGCAGCATTTAAAATTAGCATAAAATTATATAAACAGTTTAAACAAAAACTGAACATTAGAACCTTCATAATAGTAGGATTTATTGCAGGCCTGTGGAATTGGACTGTATTAGTTTTACCTAGGTATGTAGCTCTGCCATTTAGTAGCAACCGTAGCCACATGGTTGCTACTAAATGCATGGCATAAATGCTTACTCTAATGCTATTGATGTCTGTGATTACAGGGGATGTCTGTTTCAGAATCATCCTAACTGTTCAAATGCCTGACTTTTATTTATACTATGAACAAATTGTTATAAGCACGTTCCTGCTATTGCTGATTATGAAATTTAACTTGTGTCTCTGTCCTTGGTAAGGAACATTTTTACGACAGCCAAAGTGGCTCTGGATTTCTGGCATGGCGGCTCAAGACAGTTCAGAGAAAGACAAAACTTGTGTCCAAGGAACCACAAACACAGACAGCAAGAGGAGGTGGTCCAAGCCGGGAGAGAGAGCTGCCTCAAATTGGTAGTCAGTTGGACGAAGTGCGTTGTAAAGAGGTCATGTCCTTGATGAACCACACCAGTGACAGAGAAATCATCCTGCAGAAAATGAAGGAGACCTTTGAGTATAGACAGCGCCTCGTCCACAATCCTGATGAATCGCACACCGTACTCTCAGTGTTTCCAAGGCTGCTGGACACAAAAGGGCTGGTAATTATTGGCATCCTTTTCTGTAACCACAATTCATAGCTATAAGCTTAGCATGTGCTTATCAGAAGTGTAATTTTAACAAAAAACGTTGCTGCAGATACATCAAGATTTCAGCCTCCTCTTTGGACCAGATACAGCTGCCAAACTCCTTGAGAAGTGGCATACATCCTATAAAAGAAAGGTGATCCGAGAAGCAGAGAGCCTTACTACCACGCCAGTGCTCCAGAGTTTGCTGAGGTCTGTCAAGAATCAGCACAATGATGAATCCTCAGAAGATCACTCAGGTATTCTATTAAATGCCAGCTGAAATGATTTCCAAGGCATTGTCATACACAGTACTTAAAGGGATAGTCTAGTTTCTTTTGAGTGGGTTTGTATGAGGTATTTGTAGATACAGTAGATGGAGGTCGACACACCCTCAGCTTTGAGAAGCAGAGAGGAGTACCAGCAGATAGCTAAGCAATGTACTGCTGTGGACAGGCTCAGCAGCAAAACTTATTTAACCACTTAAAAAGGTCCACCCAAACAAATTAATCAGTTTAAGTGTACACTATATTTAGAAATATTTTATTTTTATTGTAAAATATTTTTTGATATGCCTTTGCTGTTGCAGCCGTGTCTGGAGTGTCCGGAGGCATTATGTTTTCAGGTTGTCAGTCAGTCCATCCATCCACATCAGAACATTGCTTAGCTTCCGAGGTGGTACTCCTCCGCTTCTCAAAAGTGGGGGGGGGTGCCGACCTCCATCTACTGTAGTTAATACGCTGACTATCCCTAATTACTAAGTACCTCATACAACCCCACTTCAATTCCGGGTGCTTTGGGTCCAGCAACCCTTGGAGGGTCAGGGACAGTAGGTTCAATGGCCTGGAAATTATGCTTGTGAAAGTAAAATTGTAAAATTAAACTCGCAACTTTTTGTTGCTTCTTTCAGGGTGGGACAGTGATATGGCATCGTTCCTGCTACTCCTGCATATCCTACCACCTCAGCCTATTAAAAAGAAATCACAGAAGATCAGCGCAGCACAAGCCATGGACCATCTAGTTGTGTTTCACAAGGCATGTATTTGGCCACAGTATATTATGTAGCTGGGAAATGTGGCACGGACTAAAGACTATTACAATGTAACATGATATGTTCTTTTCTCACAGTCATGTAGAAGCCTAGAGGAACACCTTGAGAAACAAGAGGGTCATCGCCAGCCATACCTCCTTGCTTCTGGAACCTGCAAGCAGGCCATCAGCACTTACTATGTTGTGATGGACAAGAACCTCATCCCCTGCCAGGGAACCACGTCATTGGCAGCCTTTGATGAACTCTTCAAAGTGCACTTTGTTTTCAGTGTAAGTTATGATGATGCTCTCTGCAACATGTACACATTCCTCCAGACAACAGTCTACAACATTGATGTTGACAACACCAAAGAAAGTCCAAAGGTGAAGGAATTGAGAGCCAAGTTCATGAATAAGAGCTGAGAGCCAAGTTCTTAAACAATGTATATGTGCACCATTTTGTTGGTCAGTGCACGATGCACCTTGTGCAATTTTTCACGGTATTTGTTTTTGCACATCAAAGAAAGCCTAATGGTAAAGACCCACGTTCATGAAAAGAAACCATAGCCAAGTTCTTTAACTATGTATAGGTGTCATATTTGCAGATCCTTCCATGATGCACCCAGTGCATTAATTCAGCACCTTAAGTTTGTTCATGGTTTATATCCAGGCAAAAAATGTGTTGTTCTTTGTGCTCAAGAAGGATGTTCATTGCAGTTTAAAAGTTTTGCAGGTTTTAGAAAGCATTTAAATAATTGTCATGGTGCTGTTAACATGAGCACAAGCAATGATGTTAATGTGCAAACACCACAAACCCCACATCAGTCAGATCTCTCTGACATGGACCTAGATGTGATAAGTCCACCTTCAACCTCTAATATGTCAGAAGACCAGGCAAAAGATATGTGTGCTTCGATTATAGCAAAGTTACAGGGCAGTGGAGTCGCCAGCAATGTTGTATTATCTGTTGTTGAAAGCATGGAGGAGTATGTCAATGAAGTTCATGCAAATCTTAAAGAACAAGTTTTAAGTGCAGTGCCTTCTGATAATCCCAGTAGAAGTGCAGTGGAAGAAGTCTTCAGCAACACTTTCAATCCGTTTAGTGACTTAAACACAAATTCTAAGTGGACAAAATATTTTTGTGAGAAATGGGGTGTTGTTGAACCACTAGAAATTCATTTAGGAGTGAGATATGATTCAAAGAGAAACAAAGTGTCTGGAGTATATGAGCAGGTACCAGTAAATGACACTTTCATGTACATACCCCTGTTAAAAACATTAGAATTCATTTTCAAGAACGAAGAAGTGTGTCGTCAAATTAATAAATCTGCTGGACTTTGTAGCTTATACCAGGATTTCTGTGATGGAAAATACTACAGAAATCACCCATTGTTTTCTAAATCAAATAATGCATTGCAAATTCAAGTTTATTATGATGACTTTGAAACATCAAATCCACTAGGGTCAAAACAAGGCATTCATAAGCTTGGATGTTTATATTTTACACTGCGCAATTTACCACCACGTCTGAATTCATCCCTGATGAATATCCATCTCATTTCCTTGTTTCATTCCCAAGATGCAAAAAAATATGGCATTGACAAAATACTTAGTCCGTTTGTGGAAGATGTAAAGGTACTAGAGCAAAATGGAATGAAAGTGTCATTTACTGAACAACCTGTCCGAGGCACGATTGCACAAGTAACAGGCGACAACTTAGGTCTCAACTCAATTCTTGGCTATGTGGAATCTTTCACTGCTAACTTCTACTGCAGAATGTGTCTTATTGATAGAGCAACTGCTCAAACAGTGTTTAGTGAAAATGATCCACGTGTGACATTGCGCACAAAGTGAACCAATGAGGATCACTACAGTTACCTTGTTGAGAATCCAAGGGAAAATTCTTATTTTGGGATCAAACGCAAAAGTATACTCAACTGCTTGTCATATTTCAATGTATCAGATAACTTTGTGTTTGATATAATGCATGATATTTTGGAAGGAGTAGCACAGTATGAGATTAAGTTGTTGTTTGAATATTTGAAACAGAACTTTATTTCCAATGAACACATACTTCAACGTGTATATGCATTCAACTATGGCTTCATGGATAAAAAGAATCGTCCAACACGCATAAACATGTTTTGTACTGGCAATAGTATCGGGCTAAATGCCAGTCAAACATTATGCCTTATTCGAAACCTCCCACTAATCTTTGGAGATGTTGTCCCAGAGGGTGATGAACACTGGCATTTGTTGTTACTGTTGTTGCATATCGTTAACATTGTGTTTTCCCCATGTATTACAGAGGGAATGACTGTATTTTTAAAACATCTTATTGAAGAGCACCACAGGTTATTTACCAATTTATATCCTCAAAATAATTTGATCCCAAAACATCACTTCATGATCCATTATCCTGAATGTATACGCCAAATTGGTCCTTTGGTACATGTTTGGAGTATGAGGTATGAAGCGAAACACAAATTCTTTAAGTCCAGTATAAAAAACTTCAAGAATATAACCAAGTCCCTTGCAAAGAAACACCAAATAGCTGTTGCCTATCATTGGGAATCATTGTCTGCCAAAGGTATTGAGTGTGGGCCTGTCAAACTGAAAATATTGACTGATGTTGAAAATGGGGATTTGATTTCCGAGCATTTTCAAATTAATATGTCTAGTGAAATAAGTGTCACAACCTGGGTTAAACATAATGGTACTGAATATCACACCGGTCTTGTTGTTTGCACGGATGTTGTTAATGAGATGCCAGTGTTCAATAAGATTGTTTGCATTTTTCTGAAAAATGAAATCTATTTTTTGGTATCAGAAATGGAGACTATGTTTGTAGAGCATTTCCATGCTTTTCATGTTGTTGACAACATGCATGTTTCAGTTGTTGCGTCTCATGATTTGAGATACTTTAAGCCCTTTGATGTCCAAATGTCTTACGGTTCTGACTCATTTTTTTATGTTGTGCCAGACAGCTGCATTGTATAGGGCAACCAACTGTTAGTAGCTACCTCATGTTTGTACAAGGCAGTATTGTACAAGGTTATATTTATGGTTTCAACTGTAAGTGCCTTGTTTCTTGAAATGTTATGTGAAAGCCTTGTTAAAGGAAAAATAAAATGTTTATTGCAGTACTCTAAATAGTGATTATTGCACATGGGTGGTGGGTGATAAGACTAACACTAACAGATTAACATTTTAGCTCTATTAGTGTTAATCCCAGGGGACCAAGGACCCTCTACGAGTAGCAAATGAAACACTAGCTGGTGTAAAATGTACAGTGAGCAAGTGTTACCCGATCACTGGTGTAGTGTTGACCAGTTAACTCTCTGGGTGTCTCTAATGAGTGAATTTTGAACACCGACTTAGTGTTCTTATCATCCATTGTGGTGTTAATATTTTACACTATAAGTGCTTTTTAGACAACTCTGTCATAGTGTTACTAATGTTAACTCTTTGAAAAGTGTTAATTTAACACTTCACTAGTGGTTCCCATATAAACCCTGGGTGAGTGTTAATTTTAACTCTGAGGGTGTTAAATTAACGATTTAAAATTTGCAGTGTATGCACAATCACCAGAGTTCTAACTGGATGTTCTGAAATCGAGTGGAACTCCGACTCTGAACGGGACTGGACCGTTCATCACGTGACCGCGAAGAGTGTCTCTGTCGCCCCGGTAACTCAACTGCCCACCAAGGGTAATGGGCCGCCATTTTGGCTCGTTGTAAACAACCCCATAGCCGCCATCTTGGATGGGGACTCAACTCGTTCATCACCCATCCAAAGTCACTACATCTACGCACACTGACCCTCCAAGGTCCGCCGCCACCTGGTGGACACGTGGTCATTACATCCCCACTCAGACTCCCATCACATACACAGACACACATTGTGTATTTGTTGTTGACAATTCACTGGTTTGTAACAGTCTGCGCTCGAATCTCACACCTTCCCTTTTCTTTAAGATTGCTGTATTTATACAGAAATATTAACTCACTTAAATAAACCTGTTTACAAACGAGACTGATATTTTGGCATTAGCTATTTCCAGTTTAGCTGGTGGTGCCCCATTTAATTCTTAAATAAATAACCAAATTATTCAAATTAATAAGTTCTCAATAATTTTTTTTATGATAATTTATTAACTTTTAAGTACTTTCTCAATTACTTCAGGAGTTGTTAATGAGTAAATGACCGTTTACTTCCATTAAGAACTTGAATTTTTCATAAATTAATTAGTGATTTATTACTTAATCTATGACTTAGAAGTAATTTTAATCTATCTGTCTATCTTATCTTTTCCTCTCCTCTATACTCTCAATCTAGCTCTCTGTCTTCCCTCTCCTCTCCTCTCCTCTCCTCTCCTCTCTTCTCCTCCACCTCTGACTCTGGTTTCTATAAAGTTTCTCCCTGTTGAGGGAGTTTTTCCTTTCCACAGTCGCAAATAAACCTGCTGCTCATGTGGATATGTTGGGCTTTTCTATTTTCTCTATTAAAAGCACCTGGAGATGACTGTGTTGAATTTGGTGCACTATCTAATAAAGTTGAATTGAATTGAACTGTATGTACAATATTTTCACAGAGCTCTTCGGTGGTGTGTGAGCGATTCTAACCTTGTAATCCTTGTCTTTTTCGGGACTTTTCTTCCCCCTCCATCAGAGCCTTGGCCAAGGCACCATTGTACTGCAATAAGGATCAAGGTATGTCAGCAAACCTAAACAAAAAACTGTTGTTGCCGTGAAGCATCTCACCACTTATCTGAAAAATGCCCATAAAAGTTAAAAACATCAAACACGACTATAATTTGACAGGTTTAACTACACAGTGCAGCTTTTGCTATTTGTCCCTCTAAAACTGAACATGTCTGCAGCAGGAAGCAGCTTTCTAACATGTAAAATGAGGATGGCCAGAAAGAAACTGTCACGGATCACGGACAGGACCCAAGTGCAGGACTCTGGAGGCAGGCTGAGTTCAAACAAGTCTTTTATTTCATGTTGACAGCACTTGACTCAATCACTGGACAGGACAGACGAGATAAGGAAGACTAACAAACCAACAATGACTAAACACAGACAGGACATATATATAGGGCAGGGTGATGATATGAAAGTGGCCACAGGTGCGGTGCTGGAGCGCCAAGACCTATGGCCCGCCCACTCTTAAAGGGGACCTCAGTCCAAGTTCCTGACAGTACCCCCCCCTCCACGACCGGCTCCAGACGGCCCAGGCATCTCAGGATGCTGCCTGTGGAAGTCCCGGATCATGTCTGGGTCCAAGATGTCCCTAGCAGGTACCCAGGCACGTTCCTCAGGGCCATAACCCTCCCAATCCACCAGGTATTGAAAACCCCGTCCACGCCGGCGAGCTGCCAGGAGCCGCCTGACTGAAAAGACCTCCTCACCCTCTACAATACGGGGGGAGGAGGGGCTCTTGAGGAGGGCACCAGGGGGCTTTCCCGGGCAGGCTTAACCTTCGACACATGAAAGGTGGGGTGGACGCGAAGCGAGCGGGGCAAACGAAGGCGGACTGCAGAGGGACCAACCAGCTTCACTATGGGATACGGTCCAATAAACCTTGACGCCAGCTTCTTCGCATCTGAGCGGATAGGCAGGTCCCGGGTGGAGAGCCACACACGCTGACCAACATCATAAGTTGGTGCGGGAACCCAGCGCCTGTCTGCAAGCCGCTTGCGCTCAGCAGAACACTGCAAGAGCTTGTCTCTGGCCTTGAGCCAAGCACGCTTGCATCGCCGCACCATCGCCAGAACTGACGGGACACTAACCTCCGACTCCAGGGCAGGGAACAGAGGAGGTTGGTAACCATACACGCACTCAAAGGGAGACAGCCCAGTGGACGAACAGGGAAGGGAATTGTGTGCGTATTCTACCCAGACTAACTGCCTGTACCAAGAAGCCGGACTGCCAGAGACCAGGCAACGAAGGATGGACTCCAGCTCCTGGTTCACCCTCTCCGTCTGGCCGTTAGACTCTGGGTGGTACCCAGACGAAAGGCTCACCGTCGTTCCCAACAGCCTGCAAAACTCCCTCCAAAACCGAGACACGAACTGAGGCCCCCTGTCAGAGACAATGTCCCGCGGGAACCCGTGAAGGCGGAACACCTGCGTGAGCATGACCTCTGCCAGCTCCTTGGCCGATGGGAGTTTAGCTAGGGGAACGAAGTGGGCCATTTTGGAGAACCGGTCCACTTTTTTGATGTCATAAAAAAAGAAACGGTGCTGGAACATGCACCCAATTACACCAAGTTTCCCTAGAATGCCTGACTTCACTCAACCTCAACACATCAGCTCTTCTCGCGCGCACAGCTGACCTCAGATCAGAAAGCTTGCTTTACTTCAGGAGGAATCCTTATTAATGGCAAGTTTTTAAAATACACATTTAAATTACTTTACATGCCATTTACTTCCTCTGATCCCCTGAAAGTAATTATGACCAATCTATGTGTAGGTAATATGAATTGTGAGTTAAAAGTTAGTCTGTTGTGTTAAAATATGTGACCACCTGTCATGCAGGCCTCAACACAACAGTCTGTGCTTGATTGTCGTCTTATTTAGTCACTTTTTAAACTCATCATTGAAAGTAGGTTTATTCGAAAGTTACTTTATTCAGGTGGCCACGTGCATCGTCAGCTCAGTGACAATTCACTTAATTTATAGATACTTAATTTGATTTGGAAGATTTTCAAAATTCCACAGCTTAAGTTCCCATGGAAATTTTCCAGAATGTTTCCGGAAATTTACTGGAAATTTTGCGTCCCATTGCAACCCTCGTCACAAGCAAAAACCTTTGCCTCGTCCAAGTGCACTGGCTCAAATATTTACAGGTTATCATTTCAAGGAGTTATCGTCTGTCTTTTCTTGGTCCACAATAACTCCATTATCACTGAAGCAATATTCCCTCAGTCATAAAGCTGAAGCATCAGCTGCATCACAGGTTGTAACAACCCATATGTTTTGGAGAAAAGCTCCATGAATCTCCATGGTTAAGCTAGAATGTTCACACAGTTTCTCTTTAGCACCCTTTAGCACGTTTCAGCTGACGTGGAAAAATGTGAAGTCTCTCTGGAAACGAGGCTTGAATATGGAACCGTTGCTAAGCAAAGCAACAGAATTCACACGTAAATGTCAAATTACACTAATTTCTTTCTGATATTCCAAAATGTTTTTGTTTTCTGTTGCATTTCTGATCTCTCCAAACCAAGCACTGCAATTTTAGGAAGCACTCAACTTTTCTTTTTCAACAAAGAAAACAAGACACAGAAAATAAAAAAAAGACTACAGGATGCTTGCAAAAAGGATACATTTTAGTGGTAATAAGACATGGATGGCAGAAATAACATGGAAATGATGTCTGTCTCTTTCTCTCTCATTGCAATCAGGTGTGCTGTACATTAACAAGTAGTTGTGCCAATGTAATTAACACTTTCTTTTCAAATGATCATACTCTTGATTAGTATTATCACTTACTACACAAGGTAAAAACCTTGTAAAATAAAATATACAATACACTGTAATGACCTCAAAACCATTGTGTGTATATAAACCTGCACATTTGACACTGAACAGGAGAGCAATCAGAACAACACAAGTTGCTGCAAATATAATATAAAGGCTCAAGTAAATATTAACATTTAAATACTCAAAAAAAAACTCTGCTCAAGAAAATGCAGTGGTAAAACCTGCGGCAGTGCAGCATTAGTGACGTCAGCGAAAAGTCTGTGTTTCATTCTTTCCAGAAGCTGATGCTGTTTGTCTGATGTCATGCACCAATTTAAAAGACAATTATCGTGGTTCATAGAATTAGATTGTTCTGCATTTCAATTTAGTTACATGTCACATTGATATTGCTGGAATATGATTTGTCAGTGAACTGCAGGGAATACCTTTTTTTTAACAAAGTTATTACATTTTTGGTTCGCATACCAGCTAAAAAATAAATTACATGCAACCTCGATTATTTTTCTGTTGTGTTTGAAGAAAGGTGTGCCCACTATAATTTTCTTCTTTATGCTCTTTTTCAGGAATGAAATCTAAGAAAAAAGAAAATAATATGGTTGAAATGCATAAAAAATTTAAAAATAAGATTTCAGTAGGGATGTCCGATAACATCAGTCCACCGATATTATCGGCCAATATTGACTTAAAAATGTAAAATTTGGAAATATCGGTATCGGATTTTTACAACCGATATCGGAATTTCCGAGTCTGCATGAACGCAGCATGGGACGTTTACGGGCGCGCGCTTGATGACGTTTAACAACAAATACAACACGCTAGACTCGTGGCTAAGAAGGAGAAGCCCGGTGAATGAAATGTCCGTGGAGGACTGGAGGCTCAACCAGGCCCTCTTCCCTGCTGGTACCAGTACCTGACTGCACCCTGCACCAGTGTTGACAGTGAACCAGTGTTCAGCACTGATACCAGTGCCTGACTGCACCCTGCACCAGTGTTGACAGTGAACCAGTGTTCAGCACTGATACCAGTGCCTGACTGCACCCTGCACCAGTGTTGACAGTGAACCAGTGTTCAGCACTGGTACCAGTACCTGACTGCACCCTGCACCAGTGTTGACAGTGAACCAGTGTTCAGCACTGGTACCAGTACCTGACTGCACCCTGCACCAGTGTTGACAGTGAACCAGTGTTCAGCACTGGTGCCAGTACCTGACTGCACCCTGCACCAGTGTTGACAGTGAACCAGTGTTCAGCACTGGTACCAGTACCTGACTGCACCCTGCACCAGTGTTGACAGTGAACCACTGTTCAGCACTGGTGCCCACATCATTGATGAGAAGAGAAATCTCATACATTGCTGAGATGCTGAGATGCTTGTATTCATACAGAACAATCTCCCTCTTACACATGAGGACATGGGGAAAGAAATAGACCAGTTATATGGACGAGTCAACTTCAGTCTTTGTTTTTGTTGCACTTTAAAGGAGGGCTGTTTTAATTTTGTGAGCATTTCTGTGCCTTTCTTGTTTATATTTGCACTATTTTGTTACTCTTAAAAGAGACTGAGCCCAGTTTGAGTCTATTATTTGACAAGTTATGTCCAGTTATTCATTCATTGACTGTTTACAACTAATGGACTGAAGATATGCCTCTTCCTTTTTTATATATATTGTCTGTGGTGTTGTTGAGTTTGTTGTTGAGGTTTCTCTCTAACACTAAATAAACATGGCACTTTTTTCCATAATTTAAGTTGTTGTTCTCTTATTTTTCTCAGTGTGTACATTTGGAAAGCCATGTTTGATTCACATATGCATCCAGTGGGGCATCACAATAAACTTAGGCATAATGTGTTCATTCCACAGTAGGAGATATTCTATGTTGTTGTTACCTAACAGTTTTGATGTAAAAAGCCAGCATATATCGGTATCGGTGATATCGGTATCGGAAATAAAGAGTTGGACAATATCGGAATATCGGATATCGGTAGAAAAGCCAATATCGAGCATCCCTAGATTTCAGCAATACGGCGACTCACAGGGTGGTTTGCCAGTAAGACGGTCACTAGCCTGACTGTGACATCATAGATTGATCCGTTTCTGCATCTGGAGCCCATTTTCTTTTCTCGTGAAATAATCCAGAGCTAAAAGATGGTTG
The DNA here is from genome assembly GCF_963422515.1 of Blennius ocellaris. NCBI lineage: Eukaryota > Metazoa > Chordata > Actinopteri > Blenniiformes > Blenniidae > Blennius > Blennius ocellaris. The sequence continues at coordinate 29,664,852 of NC_137658.1, forward strand.
AGAATCGCTGTTCTAATGGACAGACCACCAAGCTATCAAAATAAAACTACCAGGTTGGACTGTTATTACAATGGCTGTCAAAATAAAAGTACTCAGTCCCAGGAGAGTCTGGACTGGGAGTCATGACACCACAGTGGAAACATTATTATCGACCACCAACTACCGTAAATTCCGGACTCCAGAGCGCACCTGATTAAAAGCCACATGCTCTAATTTTAGAAAGAAAATACATTTTGTTCTTGTACAAGCGGCACTGGATTTTAAGCCGCATGTGTCCCACGTTGTAATATGAGATATTAGCTCAAAAACGTTCATCATGTCTTCTTACTATTGTAAACGTGTTTTTGTTCTCTCTATTAAGACAGAAGAGTGAAAAGAGAAGAGCGGGTGACGTGACAGCCGTCACCTGGACGTCACCCGTCAAACAGAAAGCTAAAGCGCAACATCTATTCTTTTCACTTTTATGTCTCAACAGAGAACCAAAAACACCTTTATAATATGAGAATTTACACAGAAAGATATTACACGGAGGATTTTTTAACTTTTACTTTAATCAGCATGGTAACATAAACGTACATATTGCAGATTGTTTCAAACAGTGCCTGTAACACGGCTCCTTTAAATATACGTAGGTATTGTTAGAGTTATGACGTTTTCTTTGACCTCCGAACTGTGATGTTTCATGCATGGACTTACTTAAAACTGTCAAGATGGCAGCGGACTGTTTTGTTATTGAGCTGTAGATGGTGGACAAATACTGAAATGCATCATGGGTAGCGTAGTTTGTTCAGTCTGTGTGAAGGTCCGCCAATAGGAGATTACGTTGCTTACGCCTCTTTCTAGCGGTGGCCAATGGGAAGAGGGGATTTACCGGAGCGCGTGTTTTATCTAGCGGAAGCTCCGGCTGGCTCGCTCTCTTGTTTCCTCTCTGCTACTGACCTGACGCGCGTTTATCCTCAGCTGTTTTACTCCGCGTTTAACGGCTAAGTATAAGGCGATTCTCTGGAAGGCCAGTATTTCTGTCTTTTGTAATAAATTACTGTGTTAATCCAATCTCAAGGTTTGTAGAACTATGACTCATTGTTTACCGCCTCTTCCCAAAGAGATCTGTCCTCTCTTCTGTGCGGGGCAGACACGAACGGACAAAATGGCGCCACGAACACGATTCTTTATCGAAGGGAAGTTTGGACGAATTAGTCCGGTGAGTGAAAAACGATTTTTTTCTGAGTGTATTGCGGAGCCGCCCGGGTTAAATTGAAAAAGGTAGCAGTTTCCTGTTTCACCGAATGCTGCATATTGGAGACGCTAAATTGGCTCTGTGGTACGTGAAGTTGAACGCCGTTTGATATTGCTAAATTTTATAGAATTAACGGTAAATATGTTAAAGTTTAAAAACTTGAGAGTGGAATACGCAGTTTTTTATGTATACCAGGTGTCGTAGACAGTCTGAGGGAGGTCTGGGACCTCTGGATCTATAATCCTAAACAAAGAATCGTGCTGGGTACGTTAAATAGAGATTTTAAAGTCTCATACAATAATTACAAGTTCCTGCAACTTTAAATAAGGATCTTTAGATCGCTGTAGTCTAAGTTCAGAAGGAACTATAACAGGGTTGGAGGCCCGCAAAGATTGGAGCTTTATCACTTGCAAACTTTGCCCCGCGTCCGGGACGCGTTAGACTAGGAAAGCGCTAATTATGGGAAACTGCAGTCATTTTTTTAATATTTTATAAGCATGAAGAGATTGTGTGAGTGGTTTGTATGTATTGTGCGTTTGCATCAGGCTCATGTTCTGGTAAAATACACAATTGTGTGGGTGATACTGTGAGTTGATATAGTTGTGTTGTTGTTTTATCATAAGTGGAAAAAGTAGTTTTCAATCCGAGAATAACACTGTGAATGACTGTGTGAATGAAAAGTGTCCGAATTGAAACACTAGATGACTGATAAACCTTACGGTGCGGTTATTCTAGTGGAGTAAAGACAGCCTTTTATTGGAGATCTTTAGGCAGTTTTGAAGTGAGACATTTCTCAGCTTTGAAACTGAAAAAGTGGCATTTTAAAGTATAAAATACAAAGACAAAATGGACGCTACATGTGCTCTGTTGTTTGTGTGGAGGAAGCTAAGGGACAAAGACACAGGATAAGGGGAGAAGTTAAGCAGAAACCCCCTCTTCATGTAAACAGTGGTTTAAGTATATGGACGAGAAATAGAAATGTGATTTATATTGAAGGAGAAGAGGAAGTGTGTTTTGAAGGAAAAGTATGTTATTTTGTTGGCTATTATGGAAAGAAAGGAACAAGGCAGGTAGAAAAAGTTAGCCCAGCAAATGAGAGTAAAGAGTATTGGTATTGTGGAGAGATGGGATAGTTTGTATGAGAATGTGGGAAAAAGTGAAGAATTTGAAATGGATTTGAGGGACATTTTAGCGGCATGTGATGAATTTAAATGCCTCTAACTGTCTCTCTGTCTCCAACAACCAGGGTTTGTTCATAGACCACCCCCGCGTCAACATTGATACAAATGGTATTGTAATATAGCTCCTTTGTTTTTTGCAGTCAGGCAGACTTGAGCTGCAAGAGCAGGAATTCAATTCCTAAACAGTAATAGCAAGACACCCTGCTATTAACCTCAGATGGACTTAAAACATCGATGTCCCATTAACAAGTACACTTGTATTAAATTTTGTACACAATTTAGTCAGACACATAGATACGTTGAAACACTAGTAAGGATTCAGTATGACTTACACATAGTCATATATATATACATTCACATACAGTGCTCATTGAGGTGACCCCCCTTCTCTTTCTCACCTCAACCTATTTTAACTACCAACCCTGTCACACTAACATTAACTGGGACACAGTTAGTTATTTAACATCATGCCAGTGTTATTGTGGTTTTTCTGAATTGTGCGAATTTTGGAGTGTGTTGGGATTTCCTCCTATGGGAATTGAGAGATAAGGGAGATGTAGCTCTCCCAATAAAATTGTGTGATTATCTCTGCCAAAATAAAATAGGAGCTAAAGCTTGGATCTCTCCAGCAGCAAAACGTGTAGGAATTAGGACCATTAATCAAGTTAAAGAAGTAGATGATTATTTCAAAATAATAACAGGAATTTCAGGTGATGAAAATAATTGGTTGCTAAACTTAACTAAAAACTTAACTTAAAACCCTATTTCATAGCACAGTGGCTAAACAAAATTTCACCTGTATTAAAGTAATTGCTGACAAAGTTGAACACAAATTAGGAACTCTTGATTCAACTTTGTGCGAAAAAACACTTCAAGGTCCCGTTGATTTCACGCTGTTAGCTAGGTCAGATGTATGGTGGTGGTGTGGATCAAATAAAATTTATGATGGACTCCCAAGACAGGCTAGAGGTTTATGTGCATTTGTAACTTTAATAATTCCAGTAAAAGTCCTGCCTTTAAACATAGATCAAATTTCTACTCTAATACAACGCACTGAGCTGCACCAAAAAGTCATTTTAAACGTCGCAAAAGAGATTGGAGAAGACAATCAGATCCAACTTATGTAGATGCGATAGGAGTGCCTGATGAATACAAATTAGTTGATCAAATAGCAGCAGGTTTTGAAAACCTACCAATTATCTCAGCGTTTTTCCCGGTGACACCTAATAAAAATGTAGATAGGATTAATTATATTCATTATAATGTACAACGTTTAGGCAATTGGACAGAAATGGGTTTTGCAGCCGTCCACGAGCAGCTTCAAGCAACCTCAACTAGGTCATTTCAAACCCGCATAGCTGTAGACATGCTCCTGGCGGAGAAAGGAGGAGTATGTGCTATGTTTGGTGATAAATGTTGTATTTTCATCCCTAATAACACAACAGCAGATGGCACCTTAACTAGGACTCTAGAAGGTTTGCATACACTCAATAAAAAAATGAAGGATCATTCAGGAGTTGATACATCCATGTGGGACGGTTTGGCTGACATGTTTGGTAATTACAAAGCTTTGGTAATGTCTGTGTTGATTTCTATTGTAGTGTTCACAGCTATTCTGTCTGTTTGTGGTTGTTGTTGCATTCCATGTATTAGAGAGCTTCTTGCTCGTTTGATTAACACTGCCATCTCCCCTGACAAACGGGATGTAGTAAACATGGTTAACTTCCACAGGTGAACCAGGTCATTTTGATCCAGAAGATGAAACTAATCTGTTCTCTTTTAATGTTTATTTGTGATGTGATAGAATCACATCAAGAGAGCTATTTTTAGAGTTATGACGTTTTCTTTGACCTCCGAACTGTGACGCTTCCCGCATGGACTTACTTAAAACTGTCAAGATGGCGGCGGACTGTTTTGTTATTGAGCTGTAGATGGTGGACAAATACTGAAATGCATCATGGGTAGCGTAGTTTGTTCAGTTTGTGTGAAGGTCCGCCAATAGGAGATTACGTTGCTTACGCCTCTTTCTAGCGGTGGCCAATGGGAAGAGGGGATTTACCGGAGCGCGTGTTTTATCTAGCGGAAGCTCTGGCTGGCTCGCTCTCTTGTTTCCGCTCTGCGACTGACCTGACGCGCGTTTATCCTCAGCTGTTTTACTCCGCGTTTAACGGCTAAGTATAAGGCGATTCTCTGGAAGGCCAGTATTTCTGTCTTTTGTAATAAATTACTGTGTTAATCCAATCTCAAGGTTTGTAGAACTATGACTCATTGTTTACCGCCTCTTCCCAAAGAGATCTGTCCTCTCTTCTGTGCGGGGCAGACACGAACGGACAGTATCAGTAACACACAAATTACGTTCTTATGCCTTTTTACTTAACGGTGCATGAACAACATTCTATTGGGCCTATCGCCATAACGACTGGTAAAAATACATAGCTATACTGCAGCCTACCAGGAACAGTCCATGATGGTCTTCATCTTCCTCCTGCACTGAAACCATCAGAGTCTCTACTTCACTGTCCCAATTGAACATCCTCTTCATCACCAGCAGTCCATCCTCTTCATCACCAGCAGTCCATCCTCTTCATCACCAGCAGTCCATCCTCTTCATCACGCAGCACGCCATCCTCTTCATCACCAGCAGTCCATCCTCTTCATCACCAGCAGTCCATCCTCTTCATCACCAGCAGTCCATCCTCTTCATCACCAGCAGTCCATCCTCTTCATCACTAGCAGTCCATCCTCTTCATCACCAGCAGTCCATCCTCTTCATCACCAGCAGTCCATCCTCTTCATCACCAGCAGTCCATCCTCTTCATCACCAGCAGTCCATCCTCTTCATCACTAGCAGTCCATCCTCTTCATCACCAGCAGTCCATCCTCTTCATCACACAGCAGTTGCTGCAGCTCGATTTCCTTCTTCAAGCACCAGATTGATCGCCTTTAACTTAAAAGCCACATCAGATGCTTTTCTTCATTATTTTCCATGTTGATGAGGGGGAGTACAAATGACTGATTTACAATAATAAAGTGCGCTTGATTGATCAAACAATTCCATTGGACCTCTGTGAACTACTCATTCATTTGATTGGTCTACGGTTGCTAGGCAAAATCTTTCTCGCGCCATGAAAAAAAATCAACATGTATGAGCGCACCGTAGTAAAAGCCGCAGTGTTCAAAGTGTGGGGAAAAGTAGCGGCTATAGTCCGGAATTGACAGTATTTACTACGGCTGTGGTGAGCATGTCCAGTGGCAGTGTTTTGGAAATGTTGTGTTTTAAGTGGCTCTACAGGCGCTTTCTATTTTCAGGCTGTGGTGTAAACAGGACCTGAGGAGTACGACTGTGGTCCAACCTGAAGTTAGAATTAAATACACTGAGACGCTGCTGTATTTTCCTCCTAACGTCATCAGTCTGAGGAAAATAAAGCAGATACTCTTGGTATTGCGGAAATGTAGCAAAAAAACATAGGAAAAAGGGAAAATGAAATAAAACTAAACAAAAGAAAGCCAAACGATCAAACAACATCCGTCAGTGTAAACAAACAGGGACAGATCGGTGATAGTGAAGTCCAGTGGGAATGAAAAGAGACTGTCTCTGTCCTGCTGCACTTCTCACTAACAGAACTAGACTACACTAAACTAAAGTACCTCCGTCTGTCGTCCTGAAGCTCCAAACTACTCTGAAAGAGCTGCAGGCACACAAACGGCTGCCGGGAGCCTTTGATTTCACAATGCGAGCCTTGTGAACAGAGGTTGTCTGATATTCACAGAAATACGGTATCTCTTAATTCTTAGGTCCTACGGTATGTAGTATGGAGTCAAACAATAGATAGAGAGATAGAATATGGTGAAACCTTTGATGTCTGACACAATAATAAAATCTACTTGTGTCTAAATTAACAGTCATTCGGTCCATCTTGTATCGCTGCATTATGTAATATATTATAACAAAATACAGGTACGTAGAGCTGCAATATGTAATGTAATACATTTTTATTTTTTGTTTTTATGCTTTGTATCATATATAATAATTACATAAAATAATGCCGATTGCAAAATTTCAGTGCGCCAATAATTTCTGTCAGTAATTAATTAGTGTAGCTTTTGTTTCCGGCTTGTCAATAAATCCTCCATTATAATGAATATAATTACTTTTGATTTAGACCTGAGCAATAAAACATCCTTCTAGTTTTTAATTTAAAAAAACAACAACATCCTAATTAAGCTGGTAAGTTTAAGGTTATTCTGATGGTATGATGACTTTTCTAATAAAGGCATCAATTTTGATGATTTAATTACGTAATGCACCAAATTATTAAATTTTCCCAAAAAAAGGAGAGCACCTGCATTTTGTAATAATTGTTATTAGAAAATGCTAAATGATTATCACAAAATGTGCTGTTATTGCACAATGAGTTGAACATTTATTACATTCCATATTGCACTATTATTACAAATGCGCCAAGTATTGTTGGAGGGAATTAAACACTCCATCACATTCAATCCAACAGTTGCCACCGAGTTGCACGGCACTGCAGCAGAAACGACTCCCAACTAAAATTGTGTGAGTCCCCATTATTATTATTATTACTGCATCAAAGTGAGTCTGCTCCTCATTCCAGGTATAAAAAATGCTGATCCCTGTGGAAATGAGTGCATGTGCAGCTGTACCATTTCTCTTCATGTGCATGTTTTCCTGTTTGGATACGAGTTCTTGGTTTTCTCTACCTGTCATTACACTTGCCGGTGTGATGACACACACAAACGACACACTCAGCTGCAACTATTTAAAGCACACATACCAGGAATTCATCACATTTACTGACAACACATCCAATTTATGTATTGTACTGTCCGTGTCAGGAAGAGTTAATACAAAGTGTCGCCAGTCAATCAGCCTCATTCTTCCAGCAGGAAATGAGGGACGGACTCACCACAGTTGTCCTCGTCCGCCTGGTTTCCACAGTCGTCCATACCGTTGCAGTGCAGCGGCTGAGGGAGGCAGATGGTCAGGTTGCCGCAGGGGAAATACCCCAGAGGGCAAGTGGGCACCTCCTCTGTGATGTTCAGTGCTGGAAGTTAAGAGAGGGAAAAGCAGCTGAGGTTTCGTATACACGACAATGTTTCCAGGGAAAACATCTGGTTTACGTTTGGTTTCAGAGAAGTTTCACATCTCACCACACAGAACAAAGAAGCTGCAAGCCCTATTGGACCAAACAAATGTACATTTCACACCTACCGATGTAAACATGGCCATGGGACTCCATGGCTTACACAACCCCGGTCTTCACCTTATTTAATGCTTTTTACAGATGGATACAGCCACTGTGAACCTGGAAAGGGCAATGTGGCACCTAATGCAATAGTCACACCTACAGAATGCGGACAGTGGCCCACCATAAAAACTGGCATCATCCCACCACCTGCCTCAGCACAAACTACAGAGCTTGTGGCCATAACTGAAGCCTGTAAAGCTGTTGAAGTTCTAGCTGTGAACCTATGCAACACATGCAGTACAGATTGACTTACCAACATGGCTGAGAAACGGCTTCATGACAACACAAGGGAGACCCATTAAACACCAAAAGGAAGTACGGGAATTAAATGAAACTACCAATAGCAGTCGCAATCATGAAATGCACAGGACACCAAAACGAAAGTGGTTTTATTGCAGAAGGCAATAACCATGCTGACCAGGCTGCTATGGTAACAGCAGGTTATGAACAGACGAAGTAACTCCAAATGATTCAAACAAATCTGAGACAAAAAAAAAACAAGGACAGAGAACCCTGGAATGGTTGCTGCTCAAATATTAGACCTACAAACAGCAGCCTCACCGCTGGAAAAACAGGTGTGGTCAGGATGATGATGATGGAATGTGGAGAAATCATGATGGCAAAAGAGTAGCTCTGGCTGGACTACTGAACATTTTGCGCCAGGAAGCCCACAGTAGGGGACACCAGTCACCCAGACATGTGGAGGAGCTACTCAAATGACATTGTAAATACTTTGTAAATACATACAAAACGTGTCTGAAATACAACCCAAAACAAACACTGAAGAGAGGACAGGGAGGCTTCCCTCTTCCTGATGCTCCATGGAAGGAGATAGTGATTGACTTCGCTGACATGGGAGCAGAGCACCAGTCGGGGGATATTGATATTCTCATCAATTTCATTGGTCTACTGTTACTAGGCAAAATGTTTTTGGCGCCACGAAAAAACAAAACACGCATTAGCTGCACCGTAGTAGAAACCGCAATGTTCAAAGTGTGGGAAAAAGTAGCAGCTTGTAGTCCGGAATTTATGGTAATCACAGACCTCTTTTGTTGTTAAACTGCTTTCTTAGGCATTCTGTTTTTTTATGATCAATAATTCATCTATCACACTTAGACCCCATTTACGTGACAACACCGATTTACTTATTATTAATGATAATTAAATTGTAGTCTTGGTGTTGTGTTGCAGAGTAAAGGTACAACACAGAAAATACTCCATAAAGAAGTCTGCAACCAAAACTCACAGGACGCCAGATGAATAAGCATCTCAAACCAAACTAACGGCAGTATTTCTTCTCCAGGCTGAGCCAATTTGTACCTTTGGTTGGCTTCTATACACCTGTACACAGTATTATGTTTGCACCCATTATACACATGCAAACACTTCCTAGATTAGACTCCTGGTTAGAGGAAATGCAATATGAGGATTCAAATGTAAAAGTAGATGTGTGGGTCATCAGACACAGTGAGTATAAATCTTCTTTGTTTGATTCAAAAGCTCACACAACTTTCATTTTTCACTTTTCATCTCCTCTGCTTGTCCACAAATATTACAAGTGATTCATCAGGTTTGACTAGTGTTGTGAGTCCATTGTAATCATTTGAAGTAACTTCAGCCACAAGAGAGACACTCCATCGAAAACAAAAGTGCTGTTGAGATACTGCATGATTCATTTCCAGGGTCACCTTTCACTTGAAGCCCATCAGATTACACACTTAATAAAGAGGAAAGTCGCTGTGCCTTTTATGATGTTGCCCGGCAGAGTTTTTCATTAAACTGTGTGTTCAAGATGACACTCTAATCAATATCTTTATATCTACAGTCACCAAACTTCCCCGGCCTGAAGTCGAAAGACAAGTTTGAAAATATGTGAGTAGCCACTCGACAGTTTAAAATGACAGTGTTGGGATCTCACAAGACGACAGGAGTTGGTTCATTTCTAAGGAAAGAAATCTTCATTTGTCATGATACACAGTCATCACACCCAGCAGGGGGTCCTTTTGCCACTGCAGCCCCATGCATGCATCCTTCCCCCCTTTCTGCTCAGAGGAGACCCACTTCCCCCATGCTCCCAGCCAGTCACCGATTGGTTGAAGCTCTCAGGATTTCACACCTTCGAACTCCCCCGAGCGACCAGCTCCTCAGTCTGGACAAAGGAACAACCAGGAGCTGCAAAGAAGGACTCCTGAAACATCAACTTCATCTTCTTCTCCTCAGCCTGCAGAACCAGCAACCACAGTTAGCAGGAGGTGCTAACTACAGGAGAAGACACCAGCTTCCCTCCAGCAGGACAACAACTGAACTCCTTCAAGGAAGTGGTAACAACAACTGGGCTTTACCTGAGATTAGTTAAACCTGATGCTATGATAGAACTGTTTAACTTTATGAAGATGTGTTGATTCTGTTACAGTGATTGAGTTCTATTGATAATGATATTAGGAGCAGTTATCAACCTGTAAACCAACGTTAGCTCTGCCAGACACAGGGTCTGCATGCTAATCTTTGCTTTACTAACTAGTTAACTCACAATCCTACACATATCACATCAAAGACAACATCACACAGTAACTGAACACCATCTAACGACTCCTGACGTTTTACAAAACAAGTCTCATTCATATCAACTCATTCTAGAAATGGTCCTTTAGCAGAGACACACAGGAAGCAGATGCTAAAGACTAGCTTCCATGTTCCATTGTTCTCCAGCACATGGTGGAGACCCAGGACAGACTTCCTGCTCTCTGATAACCTCCATTTGAATGTAGTTTCTTGTGATCCGCCATCTTGTTTTGTAGTTCATCACACGTCTCACACACACATACACACGCCCTCCACCTCTCTCTCTCCACACACACACACACACACACACACACACACACACACACACACACCTACACACACCAAGCTGTTTATAGGTAGTTAGAATCTGTGTTTTATTTGTCTTCATTGTAAATAAATATAATTTTTGGAATCATAATTGCTGTTTTATTAATGAGCACAAAGGTGAATGAAATGTCGACCTCTTCTGTGTCAAGAACTCCAAAATCCTTCAAGCTTTACTGTTAATTCTGGTAATTGTTATTAATTTAACTATTAATTCAAATTCCTGATTAACTGTTTAGTATATCTTATGAGACTGATAGAACTGAATTGGCTATCATTTCCTGTTAAGACAGGTGGAGCTCCGAGGTTCTGATACAGATCAGATTAAATTTCAACATTATTAATAACTATCTTTGATAATTATTAATCATTATCGATAGCCAAACTGACAAATGCAACATAAATGGTATCTAGTAATCCTTATGAGGTAAGAAATCCCTGCAACAGTTTTATCTAAAACAAACATATTTAAAAAGACAGTTATTCTGTTCTTTCCTGCTTTTCTTTCTTCACCTCATCACAGATAAAAGAAGAGTTCAGTCGTTTTTTTTTTTTTTTTTTGGTTTCTCAGGGCATTCAACTTTATTCCCACAGGCCAAAAACATTGAATAGAATAGAATAGAATTATTAATTTCGGGGACATTTTTTAAACTTGTTTATAGGTTATGTGATTCTACAGCTCCTTAGTATGGGTGGGTATCGTTAGGATTTTTATTTTTGTTTATTTAACAAAAGCACCTGTATTCCTTTACATTTGAAGAAACTGGTAAACAAAAATAAAATCCTGTCTGAGCAGCATTAGTGCGAAAATACTAAAGTGCATTGTAGTCACAGCAAATAAATATCAAGAACTGAAGTGCATTCAGTATATAACAGCTGCTTACACTCAGTAGAGATCCCTGAGAAATAGACTGAAATAAAAATTATGGGGACTAGGGTTGCTCGATTATGAAAAAAAAATCACAATCACGATTATTTTGGGCAAGATTGAAATCACGATTATTTACCCAATTATGTCTTTGAATTTGGAACAGCATTTATCGAACATGCTTTCACTCTCATGCTAGCATGAGACGGAGTCTACAACCACACAAGTGGCTCAGGTAGTGCAGCTCATCCAGGATGGAACATCAATACCAGCAGTGGCAGGAAGGTTTGCTGTGTCTCTCAGCTTAGTGTCCAGAGCAAGGAGGACATACCAGGAGACAGGCCAGGACACCAGGAGACGTGGAGGAGGCCGCAGGAGGGCAACAAGCCAGCAGCAGGACTGCTACCTCCTACGTCCACAGGTGGGGGTTGTGCTTACAGCCCAACACCGTGCAGGACGTTTGGCATTTGCCAGAGAACACCAAGAAGGGCAAATTGGCCACTGGCACCCTGTGGTCTTCACTGATGAGAGAAGGTTCTCACTGAGCACATGTGGCAGACGTGACAGAGTCTGGAGACCCTGTGGAGAACGTTCTGCTGCAGGAACCTCCTCCAGCATGAGCGCTTTGGCAGTGGGTCAGTAATGGTCGGGGGTCATTTCTCTGGGGGCCACAGCCTCCATGTGCTCCAGAGGTAGCCTGACTGCCATTAGGTACCGAGATGAGGTCCTCAGACCCCTGGTGAGACCACCACTAGGTACTGAGATGAGGTCCTCAGACCCCTGGTGAGACCACCATTAGGTACTGAGATGAGGTCCTCAGACCCCTGGTGAGACCACCACTAGGTACTGAGATGAGGTCCTCAGACCCCTGGTGAGACCACCATTAGGTACTGAGATGAGGTCCTCAGACCCCTGGTGAGACCACCACTAGGTACTGAGATGAGGTCCTCAGACCCCTGGTGAGACAACCATTAGGTACTGAGATGAGGTCCTCAGACCCCTGGTGAGACCACCACTAGGTACTGAGATGAGGTCCTCAGACCCCTGGTGAGACCACCAATAGGTACCGAGATGAGGTCCTCAGACCCCTGGTGAGACCACATTAGGTACTGAGATGAGGTCCTCAGACCCCTGGTGAGACCACCACTAGGTACTGAGATGAGGTCCTCAGACCCCTGGTGAGACCACCATTAGGTACTGAGATGAGGTCCTCAGACCCCTGGTGAGACCACCATTAGGTACTGAGATGAGGTCCTCAGACCCCTGGTGAGACCACCATTAGGTACTGAGATGAGGTCCTCAGACCCCTGGTGAGACCACCACTAGGTACTGAGATGAGGTCCTCAGACCCCTGGTGAGACCACATTAGGTACTGAGATGAGGTCCTCAGACCCCTGGTGAGACCACCACTAGGTACTGAGATGAGGTCCTCAGACCCCTGGTGAGACCACCACTAGGTACTGAGATGAGGTCCTCAGACCCCTGGTGAGACCACCACTAGGTACTGAGATGAGGTCCTCAGACCCCTGGTGAGACCACCATTAGGTACTGAGATGAGGTCCTCAGACCCCTGGTGAGACCACATTAGGTACTGAGATGAGGTCCTCAGACCCCTGGTGAGACCACCATTAGGTACTGAGATGAGGTCCTCAGACCCCTGGTGAGACCACCATTAGGTACTGAGATGAGGTCCTCAGACCCCTGGTGAGACCAGATGCTGGTGTGGTTGGCTCTGAGTTCCTCCTAATGAGACCATGCTAGACCTCCTGTGGCTGGAGTGTCAGCAGTTCCTGCAAGACGAAGACCTTGATGCTCTGGACCGGCCCGCCCAGTCCCCAGACCTGAATCCAGTTGAGCACATCTGGGACACCATGACTTGCTCCATCCACCAAGGCCACGTTGCACCTCAGACCGTCCAGGAGTTGGCAGATGCTTTAGTCCAGGTCTGGGAGGAGACCCCTCAGGAGACCCTCCCTAACTCATCAGGAGCCCAGGCGTTGTAGGGAGGTCCTACAGGTGGAGGCCACGCCCACTACTGAGCCTCATTCTGACTGGTTGTAAGGACATTACATCCCCTACTTCATCAGGAGCCCAGGTGTTGTAGGGAGGTCCTACAGGTGGAGGCCACGCCCACTACTGAGCCTCATTCTGACTGGTTGTAAGGACATTACATTCCCTACTTCCTCAGGAGCCCAGGCGTTGTAGGGAGGTCCTACAGGTGGAGGCCACGCCCACTACTGAGCCTCATTCTGACTGGTTGTAAGGACATTGCATTCCCTACTTCATCAGGAGCCGAGGCGTTGTAGGGAGGTCCTACAGGTGGAGGCCACACCCACTACTGAGCCTCATTCTGACTGGTTGTAAGGACATTACATCCCCTACTTCATCAGGAGCCCAGGTGTTGTAGGGAGGTCCTACAGGTGGAGGCCACGCCCACTACTGAGCCTCATTCTGACTGGTTGTAAGGACATTACATTCCCTACTTCATCAGGAGCCCAGGCGTTGTAGGCAGGTCCTACAGGTGGAGGCCACGCCCACTACTGAGCCTCATTCTGACTGGTTGTAAGGATATTACATTCCCTACTTCATCAGGAGCCGAGGCGTTGTAGGGAGGTCCTACAGGTGGAGGCCACGCCCACTACTGAGCCTCATTCTGACTTGTTTTAAGGACATTACATTCCCTACCTCCTCAGGAGCCCAGGCGTTGTAGGGAGGTCCTACAGGTGGAGGCCACGCCCACTACTGAGCCTCATTCTGACTGGTTGTAAGGACATTACATTCCCTACCTCATCAGGAGCCCAGGCGTTGTAGGGAAGTCCTACAGGTGGAGGCCACGCCCACTACTGAGCCTCATTCTGACTGGTTGTAAAGACATTACATTCCCTACCTCATCAGGAGCCCAGGTGTTGTAGGGAGGTCCTACAGGTGGAGGCCACGCCCACTACTGAGCCTCATTCTGACTGGTTGTAAGGACATTACATTCCCTACCTCATCAGGAGCCCAGGCGTTGTAGGGAGGTCCTACAGGTGGAGGCCACGCCCACTACTGAGCCTCATTCTGACTGGTTGTAAGGACATTACATTCCCTACCTCATCAGGAGCCCAGGCGTTGTAGGGAGGTCCTACAGGTGGAGGCCACGCCCACTACTGAGCCTCATTCTGACTGGTTGTAAGGACATTACATTCCCTACTTCATCAGGAGCCCAGGCGTTGTAGGCAGGTCCTACAGGTGGAGGCCACGCCCACTACTGAGCCTCATTCTGACTGGTTGTAAGGACATTACATTCCCTACTTCATCAGGAGCCGAGGCGTTGTAGGGAGGTCCTACAGGTGGAGGCCACACCCACTACTGAGCCTCATTCTGACTGGTTGTAAGGACATTACATCCCCTACTTCATCAGGAGCCGAGGCGTTGTAGGGAGGTCCTACAGGTGGAGGCCACACCCACTACTGAGCCTCATTCTGACTGGTTGTAAGGACATTACATTCCCTACTTCATCAGGAGCCGAGGCGTTGTAGGGAGGTCCTACAGGTGGAGGCCACACCCACTACTGAGCCTCATTCTGACTGGTTGTAAGGACATTACATTCCCTACTTCCTCAGGAGCCCAGGCGTTGTAGGGAGGTCCTACAGGTGGAGGCCACGCCCACTACTGAGCCTCATTCTGACTGGTTGTAAGGACATTACATTCCCTACTTCATCAGGAGCCCAGGCGTTGTAGGCAGGTCCTACAGGTGGAGGCCACGCCCACTACTGAGCCTCATTCTGACTTGTTTTAAGGACATTACATTCCCTACTTCCTCAGGAGCCCAGGCGTTGTAGGGAGGTCCTACAGGTGGAGGCCACGCCCACTACTGAGCCTCATTCTGACTGGTTGTAAGGACATTACATTCCCTACCTCATCAGGAGCCCAGGCGTTGTAGGGAGGTCCTCCAGGTGGAGGCCACGCCCACTACTGAGCCTCATTCTGACTGGTTGTAAGGACATTACATTCCCTACTTCATCAGGAGCCCAGGTGTTGTAGGGAGGTCCTACAGGTGGAGGCCACGCCCACTACTGAGCCTCATTCTGACTGGTTGTAAGGACATTACATTCCCTACTTCCTCAGGAGCCCAGGCGTTGTAGGGAGGTCCTACAGGTGGAGGCCACGCCCACTACTGAGCCTCATTCTGACTGGTTGTAAGGACATTACATTCCCTACCTCATCAGGAGCCCAGGCGTTGTAGGGAGGTCCTCCAGGTGGAGGCCACGCCCACTACTGAGCCTCATTCTGACTGGTTGTAAGGACATTACATTCCCTACTTCATCAGGAGCCCAGGTGTTGTAGGGAGGTCCTACAGGTGGAGGCCACGCCCACTACTGAGCCTCATTCTGACTGGTTGTAAGGACATTACATTCCCTACTTCCTCAGGAGCCCAGGCGTTGTAGGGAGGTCCTACAGGTGGAGGCCACGCCCACTACTGAGCCTCATTCTGACTTGTTTTAAGGACATTACATCAAAGTTGGATTCGCCTGTAGTGTTTTTCCACTTTAATTCTGAGTGTGACTCCAAATCCAGACCTCCGTGGGTTAATACATTTGATTTCCATTGATCATTTTTGTGTGATTTTGTTGTCAGCACAATCAACTATGTAAAGAACAAAGTATTTAATAGGAATATTTCATTCATTCAGATCTAGGATGTGTTATTTTAGTGTTCCATTTATTGTTTTGAGCAGTGTATAAAAATATCTTATAATGTAGTAGTATAAACAGACTGTTGTACTACTGCACTCAATCTTTTGAAAACAAGAAATAAATAAAATACAATAACAGATAGATATACTTCATAAATAAGTCCAAAATAAATACTTTGAAAAATTGGTACAAAATAAAATGTAGTCGGAATGCAGCAAGGAAAATGCTGAACTCCGACTCCAAAGGAAACTCCAAACTTTATTTTCCATTGGAACACACTCAAATGCTTTTCCTTTCTCTCTTTTTTCTCTCATCTCTCCATTGGAGTGCACACAAGGTGGAACAACAAAACTACTTCCGCTCGAAAACCCCACCTCACTACAAAATAAAGTTCCTCACCACCCCACAGCAACTGGGTGAACTATGGCCTTAACTGATCACCACAGTGGGGAACTTTATTTTACAGAGATTTCCAGTCAGAAGTATTTTGGTGTTACACTGCGCTGCACTCTCAGGTTGAATTTTGAGATTTTCTGGAGCTGCAATTGTGATTGCGATTAGAATTTGATTAATTGAGCAGCCCGACTGGGTACCCATGAAAAAATATTTTTTTATGGGTACCCAGTACACGCCGTTTTTGATTCAGTTCCTACTTAGAACCGCATTTCGGTACCCAACCCTACTTTTTAGGTCTTTTCAAGAGAAAATGGAAAACTTTGGTTGTCTGATTACATCACATCATTGCTCCAAGTCACCAAAAAATCTACTTTTTGAAGATGCTCTGAATCCACATCCATGGAAATGAGGAATACACACCTTTTCTTAAGCGCCGCTACTTCACATGAGCAGAGTAGTTCTGCACTTACTCAGTAGAGACAATAAGAACAATGTTTCATCCTTCGTGTCATGATTCCCAGGCCATATTCTCTTGGACTTGGTACTTTTAGTTTGACAGTCACTGTAATAACAATCCAACCTGGTGGTTTTATTTTGACAATCACCATAATAAATATCCAACCTGGTGGTTTTATTTTGACAATCACAGTAATAAAAATCAAACCTGGTGGTTTTATTTTGACAATCACCGTAATAAAAATCCAACCTGGTGGTTTTATTTTGACAATCACAGTAATAAAAATCAAACCTGGTGGTTTTATTTTGACAATCACCGTAATAAAAATCCAACCTGGTGGTTTTATTTTGACAGTCACCATAATAAAAATCCAACTTGGTGGTTTTATTTTGACAGTCACCATAATAAAAATCCAACCTGGTGGTTTAATTTTGACAATCACAGTAATAAAAATCCAACCTGGTGGTTTTATTTTGACAGTCACCATAACAACAAGAAGGCCGTTGCTGGGCTAATCCCCCGCCGGAGGGCTTTCTATTTTCTCACAAAGCAGCTCTAAGGCAGCACACTTGGTGCACTAGAGCAGTGATTCCCAACCGGGGGTACACGGACCCCTAGGGGTACGCGAGGGTATTGCAGGGGGTACGCAGAAAGATTATAAATTAGCCTACAGTATCCACACACACACACACAAAAATTATACTATATTATATTGTATTATATCATGAATTTTAGTAAGGCCATACGTTTATTTTCCATGAGTAGCAGTTGGTCCACAGTGATTGTAACACTACAATGCACATAATATGAAAAGACTATAAAGTGGCGCGCTTTAAAAAAAATAAATAAAAAAGGTTCACATTCTTGCTGCGGGCGCGCACGATTCGCGAAGCTAGCTAACTCTAGCTGCATACCGACTGTAAACATGGATGCATGGCTAGGCAGGAGTAAACGTCCAGCTACCGCTACTGCTACCGTCGCCTCGGACGCAGGCACAGGGGAGCCCAGTGAAAAAAGGAATTATGAAAGACTTATGAAAGACAAGCAAGCGCAAGTATCTCATTAAAAGGTATGTTTTTACACTCACAATAATTGTTTTATTTAAATGAGCAGTTGGATAGATAGAAAGACAAAGGGTTAAATATAAGTACACATTAAGGCGAATAATCACACACGAGAGAGGGGGTACTTTTCACATGGAAACCAGCTCAAGGGGTACACTGGTCAAAAAAGGTTGGGAACCACTGCACTAGAGGGTGTTCCATGGGTCCTAGTAGATCATTATGTAGAATCTGAAAGGTCTTCTTCATAAGCTATGTCAAAATACGTCTCCAGAGCCCAAAAGGTGTTTTTATGCACTTAGTGACCCTGTGACCTGATATGCAAATTAGGTCATGGTCACCATGGTGCCCCTTCTCCCCAGGTGGAGTGTCCATGTGTGAAGTTTGGTGACTGTGGGCCCAGGAACTGCTGAGAAATGAGGAGAAATGTTTATATGAAAATACATAGATAGCGCGTGGCCACACGTTATTAAGGCGTGGGAACGAGATAAATAAGTCGTGGCCACGCGTTATTAAGGCGTGGGAACGAGATAAATAAGTCATGGCCACGCGTTATTAAGGCGTGGGAACGAGATAAATAAGTCATGGCCACGCGTTATTAAGGCGTGGGAACGAGATAAATAAGTCTTGACCACGCGTTTTTAAACTGCCGTCAAGTGAGCCGGCACTCAATTTTAACTGCGCTTTTATTAACGCCTTTACGGTAAAACACAGGTCAGCGTACGGCCGCAATGCTGACAGAAAGACAGATGGTCTGATTTCAAAATGCAATAAAACGGAATCCTTCATAGGTTTACACCCAATTTCACTTCAGCGCAATACTAGGCACACTCCTTTGTTACTACAAGAAATATGAAAGAATATTACTGTAGAGATTTGGAGAAAAGTACTCTTAAACTTGGATGTGTTGATCGAAAATGATGGTCTCATCTAATTTCAAACTGCAATAAAATGGAATCCTTAATAGGTTTATGCCTGATTCCACTTCAGGCAGTACTAGACATACTCCTTTACTACTACAAGCAGCATCAAAGAATATCACTGTAGGAATTTGGAGAAAAGTACTTTTAAACTTGGAGCAAATTAATGAAGGCAAGACCATTATTTTTGACCAACAGATCCAAGTTTAACGTTACTTTTCTCCAAATTTCTACAGTAATTTTCTTTGATCTTACTGGTACTGGTAAAGGACTATATCTAGTATTGCACTGAAGTGAAATCAGGCATAAACCTATGAAGAATCTTTTTTAATTGGAATTTGAAAACAGGTGTGAGAAATCATTATTTTCGTTAATTTGCTCCAAGTTTAAGAGTACTTTACTCCAAATCCCTACAGTAATATTCTTTCATATTTCTTGTAGTAACAAAGGAGTATGCCTAGTATTGCACTGAAGTGAAATTGGGTGTAAACCTATGAAGGATTCCGTTTTGGCACAGTTAAAATTGAGTGCTGGCTCACTTGACGGCAGTTTAATAACACGTGGCCACGACTTATTTATCTCGTTCCACGCCTTAATAACGCGTGGCCACGACTTATTTATCTCGTTCCACGCCTTAATCATTTTTTTTCCACCAATGTCACCAGAGGGTCTCCGTAATTTTGCAACCATGACGAGCAAAGTTCAGACCCTACCAATCTTCAAGGTCAAGGTCAAGGTCAGGTCACTTGGTATGCTGGAGGGTGTCCCCAGAGTACTAGTAGGTGTGTATAAAATTTCAGAGCCCTAGCTCAAAAACCTAGGCCTCCAGAGCCCAAAATGTGTTTTTAAGCACTTCGTGACCCTGTGACCTACTTAATATGCAAATTAGGTCAAGGTCACCATAGTATCCCTTCCCCCTCTGACATGTATCCACATGTGAAGTTTGGTCACTGTGGGCCCAGGGGTTGCCGAGCTATAGGTAGAAACGTTCGAACGGACGGACGTACGGACGTACGGAGACTGTTTCAAGATCCCCCTTCGGGGCCTATCGGCTACGGCGGGGGATAATAATGGTGAGTTGCAGTCCTATTTCAGTAGCTCTGAGCACCATGGTGGTGTAAAGTGGGACTATATTATGTTTTTGGCCTGGCCAGGCCACTCTCTGAGCCTCAGTGACCCGGAAAGCAGCTGATTGCAGCTCAACTAAAACTCTGAGGTTAAATTCCAGTGTTTTTGTTATTTTCAGTAGGATTTAGACAGAAAAGAAATCTCCAAATGAGCCAGTGGATGTGCCATCTATGTTTTAAAATCCAGATAAGCTTTAAATCTATGGAGGCACAAATGTTTCAATGTTTTGAGTGAGAACACTTCACGCTGACATTTGCTATGATGGTTTTAAAGATTCAAAGGCACTGGGGGAAAAAGCCTCTCAGATAAATCCTCAGGATTCATTCATAGCAGAAAAAACATCATGAAGACACACACACACACAAACAATCGATGCATGTAAGAAAACCCTTTAATGATATAAATGGCCTGAATAATAGGAAATATTCACAGGCGGTGCCGGGGGGGGGGGGGGGGGGTTGGGGGGGCTGCAGCACCCCCGAGCATAACAAAGCACCCCCAAGAAATGTGACCTTTTTTTCAAGTGGTTTATTTAGACTTTTGTGGAAGAGACAACTTCAAAACAACCACATTAAAGGAGCTTAAACATTGATTTGCTGGTCTGGATGCTGGGTCACAAGTGGCTTCTTCTGCTCATACTGACAAAGATGGTGTTTAATTGTTGTGCAGCGCCTCAGGGTTCATGGATCGGTAAACTTACAAGTAGCCGCCTATGAGATCCTACGTGGAAGTTCCCCTCAAGGGAGATCGATCCGAGACAGGCCCAGGAGGGGCATGGCCGCTAAAGGCCAAGTTGCTCGCCTCACCTCCCCTCTCCTATAAAAGCAGACATTGATCAGGTCGTATACATCAGAAAACCAGCTCAGTTGTAGTTTAAACTAATCAGGCGATTGAATCATCATTTATTGTTTTGATGTAACATTGAATCAAATGCTGTTGCCTAACCCTTGCTGATATTATTCCTAAATACATGTACCCATTGCAGTTACAGTGAAGTTCCCTGTATTTCTTGTGGTAGTAAAAAGTTAAGTGACTGTGCTTCATAACATCTTAATAAGGCTCTGAAGGGTTATTGGAGTTTCCTCACCACCGATTCTCCCCCTCCCCGTCTCCGGGAGGGCCACAAATCGTTGCGACTAAACACTTTCTACCAGGTGAAAACATCAAAGCAAGGCTGTCCAGCAGGCCTGGGCAGAAGAATCAATCAATCATCAATCCCACCTGCATACACTGTAGATTACTTGTTGTTCTCTCCAGGTGCTACACTGCTTTGGATAAAATGCTTTAGGCACTTCTGGGTCTTTGTAGAATGATTGAAAAAAAGAAATCTTAGTTGCATTGCTTTCCATTCCATTAAAAAAAAAAAAAAAAAGGAAAACAAACCAATGGCAACATATAAAATAGGGTTCAAACATGTTGTCAGTCATGCTGAGCAGCAGCAGCTCATATTCATTGCTATATGACTGACTCCTGCAGCGGAGTCCATGCAACAAAGTGGAAAAAACATGGATTGCATGAGAAAAGCCGCATTACTGAGGAAATTGATATGGCTTGCATGATGAAAGG